>NC_056736.1:172742865-172905365 GCF_019279795.1 Protopterus annectens
CATTCCAAAAACACATTGCCAACATACGGGCTGACAAATCCAGTGAGGACATCTCCACACCCTCCCCCACACATGAGGAGATGTCTGTACCAGCGGTTTGTGGTCACCAAATGTTCTGTGACACACAGGTGGGACATGCTCTCTCCAGGGTAGTGGACATAGCATCCATGAGACCAGCTGGTGACCCGACTGTGTACTCCACTATCTCATTGAGTAATTAGACCCACAGTTAGGACAGCTATTTCTTTGTAGCCTCACCTCAGGTAACGTACCCAGGTTGTGTCGCATGGCAACTGTAGTCCCACGTCACAGGGTCAATGCCTCCACTGAGCCTGGTTATTACTGTCCCATTACCATGAGGAGACCTATCTGCAAAGACATGGGGAGGGATCATACTGCGGCTCATACATGAACGCATAGGGGACATACATACTTTGCATCCAACACGGTTTGTCTTGTTCAGGGGCGGTTCCTGCCTTTAAAGCATGGTTGACATTTTCGGGACAGTCACCGAGGCCATTGATGGGGGTGTTGCAGTCCATACAGCCTACCTCGACCTGGCAAAGGCCTTCATCACATTACCCCCCTCAGGTATCGTTGATAAACCCATTGGCTGGGATGTGAACACGTACATCACAGAATGTGTTGTAAACTGTCTATGTGACACAACCCACACGGTCATAGTTTCTGGCAGCATGTCAGACCTACTGCCTGTCGCAAGTAGTGTCCCATGGGGCCCTTCTCTGGATCCACTCCTGTCATACATCTACATTTCCACGGTACAGGCACACACAGGGGTGTTATGGGCAACATTGTTTGTAGATGACTGCAAAACAGGTGCCATAGTGGGACGGACATCTGACACAGATATCCTTCGAAGGGGCCTCCCAGATATGCATATCTGCTGTCAGGGACATGTCCCACAGCTAAATGCTAAGTAATGCAACATCATACCTGTCGAGAAGTACTAGGTCACCCCTGTCCAGCATATAGGTGGCTGTCCACTGAGCACAGGGGTGATTACCAGGGATCAGGGGACAGAGTTTGTCGGTCACCATTTGTTCAACACACACGTTGCTATCGTGGTTCTGTGGGACTTCTACATTGCCCACCTGTTTGTGCAGGGATTCACATCTACATCAGGCTAGGTCATTGTCTCCTTGTACCCATTACGTGTTACACCTATGATTTACTATATTGCCCCATTCAGACTGTATCTGACCATACACCTACAGCAGCTGGGAAGGCCTCATAGGTTAATTGTCGTACAGATGCGGGATGACATCGATTTGTGTAATGCTGACCCACTTGTAGGACCCCTGCCCCATTAAGTCACATACCTGTTGTTTAGTGTTGACCTGTGCCTGACATACGAGGCCATGTTACCCCATATGTCATGTGTATGCTTCACCTACTGTATCTGCATCCCTCAGAACCACAAGGGCAGGTGACATGAACCTTGTCACGGTCATTAATGGGATGTGTTTGAGTGACACATATATCACCCAGACACTCACAATGCTGTGGATCTACATCACAGTACATGTGAGACAGAGATCCTTCCTAGCCTTGTTCGCGGGTATGTTGTCCATTGGATGGAGAATTGCAGGTATAGGCCAGGGATTACATCATTATCACTGCTTGACGGAGGTACAGCAATATCATGAGTATTTTATCTGAAGCACAGAAGGTTGGCAAAGTCATCCTAACTATGGTGTAGGGTTATGGCTGAACCTGGGACGATGGCCTACCCTGTACCTATGGACGTATGAACCTATATTCATAGTTTGTCACATTTACACTTGTCTATCCCCTATCCTCTTTCTCCAGTGTATATTTCTGTGGCACATGATTGTCCTCTGTATTACTTGCAGGTATGCTGTCTACAGTGCACATACGTCACAGGTGATGACAGTGTATCTGTGTCCCTAACACTGTGATACTGAGGACTACCACACATCCTTCACAACATTACATGCATATGTCCATTCTATTCTTCTTTGGCCTATGGGGGGTGTTAAGGCAAACATTACACAAGTCCCTGTTTGTGCATGCTTCATGTTGGTGTCTGGCCAGGATCCGTTGCAGTCGTGTGTTGGACGGTAGTGTTTCTGTGTGTTTGGCATGTGTTTTTACTGGCGGTACATCTGTGGGAGGTGTGGTTGGCACATGTTCCTCTTTGCAGGGACACCCATCCTGGGGTTTGTGTCATGCATCTGCACTTGGCATGTGCCATATGTCCTGTACTATTCCCACAGTCGTGTATGCCTTCATGCACTACTACTGCGTGTTACTGGCTGTTTGTATGTGGTACACATGGACATTGTGATGTTGGCTTGACCTATTCCCATGCTAGAACATACACATCTGTCAATTACGTTGTTTAAATCAAACTGTAACACTCATTCGTCTTTTCAAAATGACAGTCAATAACACAGGAAGCTGAGATTAACAACGTTTTACTACTGTGCAGCAGGAGGCAAATAACTATGCAGTACAAGTTTAGAGTTTTGTTATACTCTATACATGTTACAGCTGTATGAGTATTGTGTTTACAATCATCTTTTCACACATTAATGATGTGGTCAGTCACAGGGCATTTACATCACTATAGTCCACAATATTGTATTCCTACAACAGTGCTAAGGTAATGCTTATTAAATGTTTTCCCATGAGGATAGCACAGCCTTGCGAGTCACATAGTCAATTAGAATGTACTTCGGTAAATTCTGCTCTGTCACGGTTCCAACACTGTTCAGATCCGGTCGTCACTTCATTTCCTACTAGGTTCCTTTGTCTCTCTGGTGAGCAGCTGTACTCTGTGTTAGATAGAGCTCACAAGCCCATCCTCCTCAGTGGAAGGATGACAGATATACCTGTACATACATTTATTATTCTCTAACCAAGCAGATGACTGATGCTGAATGACATACACCTGCTGCACTGGTTACTGCCAGGGTCAGGGTTCAATCACACTGCAGCTACACTACAGGCAATTACATGCATGATAAGCTCTACTGCCATATTGTAAGATAGAATAATATGCATTATACACTATTTGCTTCTAAAGTAGCACGTCATATATATGTTTAAATATGTATTTTGATAACATTCTCCCTCCTTTGATTGCTTCTATTCTATCCAGAAACATATACAACATTATTTCATTCCCTAGCCTCTTCCTCTCTGGAACGTTTAACTAGGCAAGTAATTTGTTGTACATTTCAAGAAGGATTGCATTTTGTATTGACAAATACCACTACAGGTCTTGATACATAGTCTCGGGTACAGATACGCCGACAGAGTCCCTGACTAATACTTACATGCAAAGTATCCCACAACAGACACATGCTCCCAATATGAGCAGAACAACACAAATGGCAATCATGATATTCAGTATGACTGAACCCCATCCACCAAATGGTTTGTGGAAATGGTTCGTCAGTGGGTTTGGGCCTGGTTCCGCCATGGATGACACCTGCTGTATTACCTCTAGGTGGGCGTTGATTTCGGTCTTTTATGTAGTACTTGGACACAGCGGTCTTCTTTAATAAGCGCCGACCAATTCTCGCCGCCAGGGTGCAGTCGCGCGCTATTACATTTTGTGACACAACAGTTCTCATTGCATCCAGTTCATCAGTCACAAGTTCAAGAGCGGAAAGTCACATTGATCAGTCCTCCGACAGGTTTTGACAACTTCCTCTGTTCCCTGATTGATTTCACTACTCCACAAGCTGGGAGTGTTCCAGCCCAGGTTATGACGCTGTCACTCAAGTCCATATGAATCGATATTCCTTTATCTCTTGCAGAAGACTGGAGTTTCAGAACAGCTTCCATTTCACCCACTGGATTAGTAGGTTTCTCGACTGTGTTCCCAGTTCTTCGAGCTATATGTGTTATAGTTCGTTTCACCAGAGGCAATTGTGCAGTATGTCATGTGACTGGAGCCAGATAACCCAAATAACAATTGCCGGACCAATTCTCAGGTAACCATTGATATGCTTTTTTCCCACAAACAACATAACAATATTCTACTTTACTACTGATGCGGGTTACCTCTGCATGTAACATTTTCCTGTCTATAACAGAGGACTGTTTAAACAATTCAGGATGTTTCTGCACATCCTTCCACGTTATTCTCATGAAGCTTCAATACAGATAATGAATGGTGCTACAAGTAGTACTGTGATCTTTGGCTGTTATATGACATTTGTAAGACACAGTTATGTTACAAATACTCCCACCAACTTGAACTGTATCATGTTTATCACAACATACAATTACATTTTGTGTAACAGGTAAGTACAGTGCCACTTTGTCCTGTGATCTCACAGAACCTGTATCAAAGTGTACATATTCACAAGTCTCAATCTATCCCCAAGGGGACAACATACATCGGAAGTCCTCCATATGATGTAGGTATGGCAGTACAAACACAGCAATTTAAAATGTTCATAGTCTGTACATGCACACGTCATGCCTAGGTATGTGTTGAAGTGTGGAAGCCACTCTGTGGCCAGTTCATCACGTATCACTATTTGTATCCGTGTAGTTATATGCAGGTAAGGTCCCAGCAAATGTAAAGTAAACACAAACATGGTTAATAGGTGTATAATCATTAGGACAGTAAACAAAATGTCTTTGGGGTTGCTTTGTATTGTTATACAGTCTGGCCCGGGTGATTCAGGCTCTATGGTATATCAGCTACAAGATGTAAATCAGACTTGATATCCTTTACCGGTTTGAAAACTGTGAGGTGAACCCAGGACGACCTCTCTGCAAACTTTACTGCAGTAGGCATTGCCAACAGTAGCTGGTACAGACCTTCACACATTCCACTTGGCAATTATGTTCTTTGGATAACAGTGACATACACACAGGATACTGGTCTCAGCTATGCATCCGGCTTCGCTTGCTCTTTATCTGTAAAAGACTTTAACTGCAAAACAGTGTTATTGGTTAACAATCCTCTCATGTCACCTGCTAATGAGCCATCGACCTCCGGCTCTGCAGGCATGACAGCTTTCCACTCTGGCACATAATATGCCATTCCACATACTACTTCGAAGTGGGTGCAACACTTTACATTTGGAACTGTTGTCATGCTCAGCAATGCTAGAGGTAGACAGCAAATGTAACTCGTCTGGGTGTCACCCACCAACCTCCTCTACTTATTTCTCGGGATCCCATTGTACCGCACCAGCAGTCATGCTGACTGTGGGTTGTACATGCAATTTACATTCATGGAAATACAAGTTAATCCCCCAGGTTGTGTGATTGTCTGGTTCACTAAATGTGTTCTATTGTCACTGTAGCTTCTTTACAGTATGCCAAATCTAGGGATACTTTATTTTACTGGCACCTTTGCCACTGCTGCTGCATCCGGATTCATGGTTGGGAATGCTTCTACCCATTTTGATTATATATATGTGTGATCACTAAACAGTATTTCTTCCCTTCACATTTATTCAGATGTATGAACTCCATACAAATAGTACGGAACGGTTATGGTGGTGTAGGTAAACTCACTCCCTTCGGTTTAAATGCTCCCTGTGCATGATGTCTACTGCAAATGTGACACGCTGCTCATGATGTTTGTATGTGGTTCCTAATTCCGTATGTTAGGGGTATTCTGTTAACCAACTGTACCATCCCCCCTGTTGAGACATGGCTCTACCCATGGCTCCACAAAGCCACATATCTGAATACATTAGACGTTAATATTGGCTTTCTCACTGTGGATATGTGCAGTCCGTCTTCAAGGATTGCTCCTCATCATACCCACGTCGGCTTTTCTGTTTTCGTAGTTGATGTTTGCATTGTTTGTAACATTTCTACATCTAGAATGTCTGAGGATTGTCATTCCTCATTCAAACAGACACTTTCCAACTGTGAGGCTGCTTGTTTTGCAGCTGCATCAGCTCGTGCCTTACCTTTCCTACTTTTATCCTGTTGCTTTCTATGACCTGCACATTTACAATTAGCTACTTTAGTGGGTAACTGAATGGAATCTAATGCATTCAAGATCAATTGCGCATGATTAATCGGTTTACCGGTGGATGTTATCATTCCCCTATTCTTCCACTGCTGCTCATAAACATGCACTGTACAGACAACATACTGACTATCGGCATAAATGTCCACACATCAGATTTTCGCTAGAGTACAAGCACGTGTTAAAGCTATCTATTCTGCTGCTTGAGCAGACACGTTATGCTGCAGGGGTTGGGCGTCTACAATTCCATTATCAATAACTACTGCATAACCTACTTGATTCATTCCTGTAGGACTCTGTCTATATGATCTGTACACATAAACTGTCACCTCTGCATCATCTAAGGGTATATCAGTGATATCATGTCTGTGTGGAGTTATTTCATCCATTTCATATAGGCAACTGTGTGGTGTGCCATACACAGGTGTCGGACGTGACGTTGATAGGTTTAATGTTGTACAACGTTCAATCACCATATGAGGTTGACTCAGTGGTATGGTCAAACAAGACAAATGTCTAGCACGGGTCAGGAATGCTATCTTCTCTTGCAGCAGAATGATCGCAACTGCATGAGACATTCTCACAGTGAGAGGGTGGAATAATAACATTAAGGCCGGGGCCTGTACTGCCATGGGTGCTACAACAACTGCCTGTACACAATTTGGCACTGACCATGCCACAGTGTCCAACTGCAATGAGTAGTAAGCTATGGAGCGTTGCTTACTTCCATGCTGTTGCATCAAGACTGACGTCATATATCTCCGCTTACAATCTACAGTCTGACAACATGTGTTATGATTATTCGGGAGACCTAATACAGATGTTGAAGCTATCAATTGTTTTAGTCTGCAGAAAGCTGTTTCTGCTACTGGAATCCAGTGTAGTATATGTTGTGCTGCCATAGGTGTATTAAAGATTAAGGCAGACAATAGAGTGGATTCCAAAGCATTGTTTGGTAACCAGCTTTGACAAATGTTAGTCGGCCCAGAAAGGACTTCATTCCCTTCTTGGTAGTTGGCTTGGGTGCTTGTGAAATTGCTACCTTCCTATCGTCATGTAATGTTCTACCCTCCTTGGATACCACATATCACAGGTACTTGACCTGTATTCTCTGTAGTTGCAATTGATGCTTGCTTAATTTATGTCCCTGTTCTGCTGAATATCTCAATAATGCTATTGTATCTTCCATACATTGATGCTGGGTAGGGGCCGTAAGCAGAATATCATCCACATAAAGTAGAACTTGACTGGCCCCGGGTGGAGTAAACACCGGAATGTAGCTAGCCATCTCCTGTGGGAATGTCGTTGTACTTTCACAGTATCCCTGCGATAGCCGGGTATGGCTGCATCTGTTACTCTGAATGTAAATGCAAAGCAATACGGACTATCTGGATGTATAGGCATTGCAAAGGAAGCATAGCTTATATGTACCATGGTAAAATACTTCTGTGGCGTGTTCATAGCATTCAATATTGTGTGTGGGTCTGGCACCATCGGTACCCTAGGTATTATTACATGATTTACAGCTTGTAAATCCTGTACCATCCACCATTCCCCCTTTGTTTTCCGATCAGAAGATACAGGGGTATTGCATGGTGAATAGCGATTACTTTGTAGATGGGGAATTCCCTCTGTGACTTTACAGATATCTTCTGGTGTCCACGGTCTATACACTAAGGGAGTTGGGTCCTGGCCTTCCTGTCCTGCATGAGGGTTCGGTACTTCAATTAATTGACAGATATCCTCACTCTGTTCTAGTGACTGTCTTCTTACTCGAGTGTCCCTAGGTATGTTATGAGTTCAGGATGTGGTTTCAATAGCTTCTGTTACATTTGGTCGTTGTGATACCTCTGTTGCCACAGGGTAACGTGTGGGGACTAGCCTGCCCTCCTGCTTCATATCCTGGATGTGGTATCGGAGGTGGTAGGGGGGTGGGGGGGGCTGTCGCTACTACTGTATTATGATCTTCTCTGTGTACGTATGATGCTTTCGCATTTTTAGTGTTCTGTTCCCTTCGGTTCACTACCTCAATCCACCTATGTGCTTGACGGATACCCAATTGTCGCTGTTTTGTCGCCTGCACATCTTAGGGCTGCCACCTTTTCAAATGCACAATGTGGGACATTGGTGTTTGGAACGTGTAATTTGCCAGGGAAAAACATACCCACGGCCAGTACATAGGACAGGAATTCACTTTTTGCCAGGAGAGCTACCAATTCTTGTAGCATTTCAGTTACTTATTCTGTTTATTATGATATTGTGTGGTTCCAGATACAAAATTACTGTTTTATGCTACCATTTGAAAAGATATCTGAGAAATCTTTGTCCTGAGATATCAGGACATTTGCCATTTGTTCGGTTTGTTTGCAGGACACGACTGGCCAAAGAGGGACTGTCCCTCACAGGGTGGGACAGGTGGTTACCCTAGAACATCTGCATCACATTTTCAGAGATTCCAATGTTTCAGTAACGATATTTTGTGTAATATACCATCAATGACATATTTATTACCCCATTTTGCAGAATATCTCACATTATGTGCTCTCTGCGATTGCATATACTTCACGTCACCCGTCAAACGCGGATCACATGATCTGTTTGTGCACTAATCTCGCATATCCTCTACACGACTGTTACGTACCCTTCTCTCGTACCACGTGGTATCTCCTTCCCTGTATCCACTGTAGTGTCTACAATGACTATTTACTCTACTCTGTGTTCCCCTGATCTATGTCCAGATTTAACACTATTTGGATTGGTCTTCGACCTGCTATCACAACTGTTAACAGAAATACAATGTAGTCTGGTCCCTGATCTACAATAGACACAAAGAGACAAACCCTCCTTACCTGAGCCTCCTGTTTATGACTGCACGTTTTCTTCTTGGGATCCAGTTTTCCGCTTTTCAGCCACAGATCAGACAGTGGACAGCCTCTTTACACATAACAATTCAGTCAGAGGTCTTTTCATTCAAGAAGAACCATTTAGGCAAATTCTCCTGCGCAGATGTCTAACCACCCATGCACTCTGACCTGTAGCTTACCAAGGGAATTCCGGCTAAGAAGGACCACAATGTTAAATAAGTTGTTAAAACCAGACTGTAGTGATCAGTAGGCTTTTCTAAGTGACAGTCAATAACACAGGAAGCTCGGGTTCACAACGTTTTAGTAGTGTACACAGGCAGGCAATATAATATACAGTCCAAGTATGAGAGTTTTGTCTGACTCTATACAGTAAGCAATTTCTTTATATAGTGTTTACAATCAGCTTTTGCCCACCTTACTGGCGTGGTCGGTCACAGGGCATTTCCATCACTATGGTCCGCAATAGTCTATACATACGTGGGTGCTGAGGTCGTGCTTTTAAAATGTTTTCCCATGAGAATAACACAGCCTTGCAAGGCACCTGGTCAATTACAGTGTCCTTCTGTGATTGTAGCTGTTTCAAGGACCCTGGACTGTTCCGATACAGTAGTCAGTTCATTTTTTACTACGTTCCTTTGTCTCTCTGGTAAGGAGTTGTACTCTTATCTTCGATAGTGCTCACAAGGCCATCCTCCTCAGGGGAAGGGGTGATGTTATGCATGTACATACATTCATTTTTCTGTAACCCAGCAGATAATTAATGCTGAGAGACATAAGCCTGCTGTACTGGTTACTGCCAGGGTCAGAATTCGATCACACTACAGCTTAGCTTCACCAATTACATGCATGATCATTTCTACTGCCATATTGTACAGTACAATTCAATGCATTATATAGTATTTTGATTCTAAACTGGCACTTCCTGTGTGTTTCTATATATATTTGTCTAACAACATCCATCCGGCCATATGCATGTTGTTCCGTCCTTTACCTTGACCGTGTGTATTTGGCCGTCCGGCAACGCTACTCTCCACATGTGATGTCCCACCTTCCCCTTCTTTGCCTGTAGCACCCTGTTAGGACATCCTGTTTGGTAGGCACATGTTCCGCTATATGTGTTTGACTTCTCTGCATAGCTAATCATCGATGCGGTAGTTCAACAACCCGACTTGTCCACATGTGTACAGTTATGTGCACCGTGGCGTGTGCAAACCTATATGGTTTGGACGGGTACATACCACATGCGGATGTACACATTCTGCACACACATTCACATGCAGCCATTTCCATATCTGTACCTGGGGTGGGTTGGTGACATGTGGGTATGATTTGCCCGTGGCACTGCCTAACACATACTTCTTACCACATTTCAGGTATGCACATTGTGTGTAGGTGTATAGCTGCACAAGGATGCTAGCTGGTTTGGGTGCACAGGTGTACATGGGTGGGACTTACATGCTACAATGAGCCCATTGTGTATTACATCTGCATGCATGGGTTCTGCTTCTGGATATTACACTTAAACATACGCCATCCTGTGTATGACAGACACGTTGCTGGGTGTGGGATATGTTGCTATGCACATGTTTGCCTGTGTTTAAGGTATCTTGGTTCCTTCCTGTTGTTGTGTCGACACAGCTACCCGGCTATGTACTCTCACTACTGCTTGTGACCATTATGGTTGACACCTTTTCCAATGCCCATAGTGGGACATGTTTTGTGGAAACATCTGATTTTGCAGGACAACACATACCCACGGCAAGTGGAGTTGACAGAACTTCACTTGTTTGCCATACTATACGCTTATTCTGTTAGCATTTGGGTTCCTTATTCAGTTTCTTATGCCATGTATGTGTTTCATATACAAAATATATGTTTTATGCTACTATTACAGGTATATTGCGGGAATATTTTTGGCAGGGAATCTCAGGTCATTTGCCAGTTTTTCGATTTTTGCCAGGACACAACTGTCCAATGAGGGACTGTCCATGGCAAATTGGGACAGCTGGTAACCCTGGTGACCATGCCCATGTCGCTACTGGGGTTGCCACCTTTTCCAGTTGCCAAGGTGGGATATTTTCGGGTCTCACATCTGATTTTACAGGCCAACACATACACACAGTCACTATATAGCATAGAACTTCACTTGTTTGCCTAAATAAAAGCTTATTGTTGTGGCAGTTTGGTTGCTTATTCTGTTTCTTGTGACATTGAGATATTTCAGTTACAGAAATAACCAATTCATGCAACCATTACATTAAATATGGGATATCATTATGTCCTGCAATCTTAGCACATTTGCCATTTTTAATATTTTTTATCGGGACACAACTGCCCATAGAGGGACTGCCCCTCGCAAAGTGGGACAGGTGGTAACCTTAGTCGCTACTCCTATGTCGGTGCGGCGCGCTGACATGCTGTGGTACACCTTCTCTGGGTATGACCACTGACGGTGCATTGTGGGACAAACGCGGTCTTAAGCGTATCCTTTGCTCCTTGGACGGGTACACTTAGGGCTTCGTGGGTTGTATTTGCTTCTCCGTTTAGTTGGGACGGGTACTATGTTGCATACTCTACGTGCGTTTCATTCTGCACGGGCCCTGGCTGCTGCCATTACTATTATGGGCGGACCGTGGCAGTCAGCACATTAGGTTGCTCACCGCCTGCCGGCTTAGCCACGCCTCAGGACGCATCCTACTTGGGCTCGCTCACGTACACTACGCACGTGTCTGTGGTTGCGGCGCACTCTCATTACTATGCATATGGCGCTACTACGCCAGCTATTCACTGCACCGCCGGCGCAGCCCTTACGCCAGCCTTGCGCCGAGCTTCATGAATCCCGGGGAGGATTTTAACTGGGACTCTGGTATACAAATATATCACTCTAAAGCCATACACATAATAATACCTGTAAGTGCAGTATTTAACAGTAGATAACCGTGGAATGATAACTACAACATGTAAAAATTCACCTACTATAACAGTGACTCTGTAGCTCAGTCTGTAAAGTGCATTAAAATATAACTTTTTGGTACACATGCTTCTGGGTTCAAGTACAGCTGCATCTACCAATGAAAATATATGTATGTGGCCATCAATATTATAAAGTGTGAAATGCATGTCTGTCTCATCACCTATTTATCCACCCAAAGCAGTACAGTTGGAATGTCTGCATCTATATAATAGAGGACAAACGCTTACAGATAGGACCACGCTCACCTACTCCTAGTACAGCACTATAAAATGCAAATACTGTTAGGTAATGTAGTAGCCCGAATTCACAGAGGATGATGAAGTGTGTACTGAAATTGCGGCCCAGTAATATCACACTGCAGCCCACAATGCTTTGCTGGTGGTATCATACACAACCACAACTGCACAAGTAACATACATATATGGAGGTTGAGCTAGATGCAAGGGTCTCCAGCAAACACTTAGTAGGGGGCTACCATGGCATAACATGAGACTTGGCAGGTGTTCAACTGTGTGACATCATGATTAATGTACACCTACCTGTTTTCTAGGAAACACCAAGTATTTCACTCTACATTATCTTACTGATACTGTTGGCTGACAGACTTACATGACACACATACCTTACTACTCAGTAGGGTGGATACTCACAATCTGGCTCTGCCTATACAACATGACTGCCACAGGTCCCATACTAACTCTTAAAGCTTGTTGTTCTGCAAAGTATTCACCCTTTTTGCATATACATACTGCCTGCAGCATAACCTTCAGCATCAGCCTGCAGCACATACATTTGTATGTAAATAGTAGCTGCTGCAGACATTCTGTCTGCCATGACATAGTATCTGTCCCCCACTATTTTCCAACCTAATATATGAGAAAAGGGCTGTAATCTACATTGAGGCTTTATATCTTGTTCAGTGGTTGCATGTGATTGGCTGATTATACTGCAAACCAGCTGTGTTGGCTACAATTAGCATTTCAGAAGCACAGATTGGTTCAGAGGGCATCACTTGCTAGTAGAGAACCATGTTAAAAAGGCGAACAGCTAGCTAGGTGAAGCATTGTGTATGAGAGTTACTTTGCATGGTCAACTCATTGGCACAATATTTATATATCTGTACTGTTCAACAGAGGAGTATTGCACTCCATCAGATATGCAACCATTTTGTTTCCAACATGATGCATATGTGCCCATATACTTAGGGAGGATGTGGATTACAGCAGTAAGCCTTGCTTGGAACTGTACTGCTGACATGTCATTGATCTGCAGGTGTGTTACACCTGCAGAGGAACTAAAGTACAATACAGGTAGAGTGCTCTTTGTTAATTAGGTATACCACTGTCCTGGAAATTTCCTTTTGATAGGGGTGGTAATACTACACTGCTATTTGTGTGGCACTGCTAGTTTTAAATATTATAAGGGGGTTACACATACAGGCCACAACTTAATGGACTGCTGTGTTGGTTGTGTGATCATACAACAGGATCTGTCATGGCACAAGCAGAAATACATGAGTACTGCTTGCATGATGTTGAATATGAGATGTGTAACCAAGCAGTGACTTCTGGTAGCCATCTGTTATTGCTGTATCTCTACATACTATACTCCCATGTATGCAATCCTGACATATGTTCCCATTTTGTTGTCTTTCAGGAAATATGTATCCCTGACACCGGGCCCCTTTTACAGAGTCAGAACATAACATTATCCTGGATGCCCTGCATCAACATTACTAGGTCCTGCTGTCCAGGGGAAGGACAAACAGGGAAGAGTGGGAAGCATTGTGGGCTGACCTGGTTTGCAATGTCAATGCAATTAGTCACCGGAGCAGGACATATGAGCAGGTGTAACATCATGCCACTGATATGATAAATGCCACCTACAGAAGGGAAGCAGATGTGGCCAGGGATTGTGCTGTCACCAGTGGAGGGCCTGCAGCAGAACAATCACTCAGACAATGAGGAATTCCTGGTGAACCTAGGAATGCAGGACAGCTCCCAGGCATCCATCACATGGTATGTCGTGGATGTGGTTGCCACCAGTTCATTGCAAGAGGAGCATTCAGGTATGATCAGTTGGAAAAGCACTCAGTGTGTCAGGGTTTACATAGTTTTATGTGGGTGGCAGGTATCTTTATGGGGGGAAGAGGTTAACTGCAGTTTGAATTTCATGCTCAGATTGTGACCAACATACCAATTAACATAGTATGTACTATAAATGTGAGATATTTCGATGTAGTAGCCTGTTATAGTGCAACATGGGCTGCAGTTTATATTACCTCTCCCTCAAATGTTCACAGGACAGTCAGGAATCAGAAACGGCTGTGCTCCTGTTCCTGGTAAGCATAACACTGTTGTGTTACAGCTGTAGAGTGCATTGTATTCACTACAGTGTCATTCCAGGCCTGCTGGCTGGATTAATGTGCTGTCTGCATGAATGCCAACCACAAAGATTTTTACCAATAGAACACGGTTTACAGTCATACGTATGCCTTGCAGTTGTGACCATACTGACAGATTTGCAGTATTTTCAGGACAGTACAGATTGTCATATGTATCAACTATGCAGAGTTTTAACAAATGTGTACATCACTGTTGCTCATGAAATTCTTGATTAGGAAGCTTATTCTTTATAAGCAATTACAGAAGTATTTTTAGAAAATAATGTCCTTGGGTCCTGGTATATGAGGTTGGGGGTCAAACAAGTCTGTAATACTGACAGCATTGTATACATTAACATGTATTGCAAGATAGTACTGTAGAGCATAGTAGCGCATGTATTAATGTACTGCTTTTCCTTTTATATCACAAGTGACCAGGGGGGGTTGGTCTCTGTCCCCTTCACAACCTGATGTCAGCATCTCTTCAGACTCTGATGCTGATGGTGGCCAAAGTGAGGCACAGGTGGGTGGTGCAGGTGCTGAATCTGTCACAGAGGCTGATATCCTTCTTCAGCCCTCATTATCACCGTTCACAGTCTGAATGCCTACACATACCCAGTCTCCTGAGCCCACAGATATTGGATAGTCAGAGGGTGGGGACATTGAACAGGAAAGTGCAGGTAGCATGACTGTAGTGAGTGTTGATACTGACTATAGCCAAACAGATGGCAAGTTTCCACATAGGCAGATTGATAGGGGTGCTCATAAGAGGCCTGCTCATAAGAGGCCTGCTGTCCTTCCACCACCTGTTGCAGGTGTCTTGTCATGTGTCACTCAATGTATTTTTAGGGCTGTCATGGAGGCACAGGTACATTCCAAAAGGACCTCCAGATGGATGCTTAGAGTTATGGATGCAGCACAGTCTGATATATGTGACTGCCTCCACCACATTGCTGATACCCTGGATCAGTTGACTGTCACAGTGGAAAGACAGTTGTCTGAGAGAGATCACAGAATATCTGTCTTGGAACAGTCACTGTCTGTGATGGAACATCTGGTTGGAGTTCAACTTCAGACTCTTGGATGTAGGTCAGCAGCTACATCTGCTGAGAGTCCACAGGGCTGTGCTCACTCATGCTTCCTTAGTGGCAGTACATCCAGCATCCCAGAGGTGAGTGTGCTGTCCAGACCAATACATGGCAAGCCATGGGCTTGGGTCCTGGGGGTTCCCATGGAGCACATGGTCTCAGCAGACAGAAATCACCCTCAGGTAGTAGCACCACATCTGATCTTGGGTATGGAGGTGCCAATGCAACTCCTGGCAGAGGCAGTTCCCATGTTCAGAGACAGAGACAGTGAACTGTAATCTCTGGTATTCATGGCTCAAAGCTGTCCAACACACAATTACATAAGGCTAGGACTGAGCTTGACTGTGTTCACACAGGCACTCACACACCACTGTCACAATCAGGTCACCAGCAGATACACATGGCACAGTCCATGGTCCATCTTGCCTGCTTCCCTTCCTGACTCACACACACACACTTGCCAACCTATTGGGTCAGCCTAGGCCTCCTGCACCACAACACAGCTCCCTGTGCAAGTGATGATAAATGTGCCACATCCCTGTCTTCCTTGTCATCAATGCAGGGAAATGAACCTGTGTCTGATACACAAGGTGACTGTCTAAATTGTTGTGTAATTCTTTAATCCACTGTTGCCTTTCACATGCCACTTGTGTTGGTCACTGACAGATATTGTCTGCTGTCAGTTGTATAGAGTAAACCACATTTTGTTGTGTAGCTTAAGTTGAATGATGTTGTAATGGCTGTATATTTACACAATGAATGGTGTCCCATAGAACTGTTTATGTTTCAGATTCAAAATTGATTGGGACACATCTATGAACATACTGCCACAATAAACCTGTAAACATCAGAGCACAGGAAGAAATGGTACACAAAGATAAAGCAGTATAGGTGTATAGCTCCATAGGTTCATATGTGTATCACAGGCTAACCGGGAGAATGGCTTCATGCAGCCTACTCCTGCATCCACAATCTCTGACACTGTGTGGTTCCCTTGATAAGTGTAAGCATAGTTCTGAGAGATGACACATCCACAAGCTGTGGTGTAGGAGATGCACCATCTACAATTCCTCTGTGTCCATTACAGCCATTTGTCCTAAACCAGTTATGATTGCCTTATTCCACATCCCATTGTGTAACTTGCACATGATGTGCATTAATGAAGAAGTATGCTTCACATGGATGGGGAGCCTGTTACATATAGTGTGTTGTGTCAGGGCTACATACCTGACTCTGCAGCATGTCTTATTTATACCACAATCAAGGTGCAGCTGTGTAGAACAGGTAAGTCTCTTGCTAGTCCTTTCTTGGATGTGTAGGTGATACAGAGTGGGATTTGACACCTCCCTGTATGGCAATAATACACCTCCCCTTCAAAGCATGTAGGAGACAGAATACACAGTTACCGCCTTGACACGGTCTGCATTGGACATGTTATGTACACTGTGTATTGGTTACTGTTGGACCTCTTTGGCTGTTACAGGTGTCAGATATCTCTGTGTACTTACTTGCCAAAGGTGGCATTGCACTCATTGATAGGTGTAATGAGTGCCACATACAGTGTAATAATGGCATTCTGGGATTTACATGCCATACCTTTCTCTATAGGGTGTGCAACAGTGCATCAAGCCCCACATCTTACTGACCAGTGAAAGTCAAAGGCTAGATCACTCTCTGTGTCCATAAGTCCCTGTCTAATGGGTCAACTGGTGGAGGTGTGCAGACAATATGACATTGTCCAGGGAGTGGATGACTACCATATGTATAGTATTTTTTATTCTTTGGCATGTAGTATTTGTCAATGGCTCTGACAACAACTGAATGCATGTATCAGCCCATCCTGGATAAATTTTGGTTCTGTGTGGGAAACATTGCTAGTTCCTTAGTTGCAATCATCTTCAAATGTAGTCAGTCTGAGGTCACTGACAGTGGATGTGACTACAGAGGAGGGAATCGCTAAGAGGAGTAGTCCCAGGAATGATGTGTGTGGGTAGTCCACTGCTAATTAATTTCATTGCAGCGCTGTCTGCACAATCCTATCTTCCCTGATAATGGTTCTCAGACACTTGTCTATCCAATGGCTGACATACAAGTTTGTAAATAACCTTTACAGAGTGTCCACAATGGTTGATGGCCTAATCTTGTCAAAAGCCTTCTCAGGCCATAGTAGGTGGGGTGAGTCATTTTACCCTCATCCATCGCATTCTGTAACAATCAATAAGGTTCAATGCCTAGGGTAGGCATGATCTGACCTTGAACAAAACAAACTGGGTTTGGGCCAGTTTCTGTAAGTGTACTACATTGTTACTGATCATTTCCATGATAAGTCCTTTCATGGCTTCATGGCTGTAATTGTGACAATAATGAGACATTTGGGGACACCGCTTGTCACTGCATGCTACTTGTCCTGTGTGCAACTACATATTGACTTTAATTAGTTAATTCTCCACATGAGAAGCAGGCCACAGCCTGTTTTTTCATCCACACAGTTGTCCTATGGCATGCAAGGCTCTGTAGCCTTGACATACCCTTTTCCAGGATCCCAGTTTCGAACTCATCACTGCCTGAACCCAAGACAACTAGGTTGGCTTGAATTTACCAACAAATTAATACTTCAACAGCTCTTAATAGCTCACAAAATTCTACACCAACCAACTAAAATACCAATACTCTCTAACCTTGTTATACCTTACAAGAACATGAAACAGCTTCGCTCCTCAAACAAACTACTGATTTATACTCCCAAACCTAATAACTCAGCAGGGGACTGCCTCTTTTCCAACTCTGTTGGAAAAATGTGGAACAAACTACCCTCTGATATCACATCTTTGTCTACACTCTCACTTTTTAAAAGACAACTAACTATCCATCTCAATAGTCAATGGCTTTGCCCCTGTACCAACCCAGATTAACTTTCCCTCTTCCTCTGTCTCTTTTTCTTACCCTACACCCTCATAACTTTCCTTTTCTTAATATCTATGTAGTGAAATGTTATCTCATATACACAGTACTACCATGGGAAAAACAAACAAAAAAAAAATATATATAATTTTTTTTATTATTATTTCTTTGTACAAATACATTAGGACATTTTCTCCTTGTTTGCTACTATCATAGTTGTACATTGCATATATTGTCTAACTTTTTTTTTTTAAATTCTAATATTGTATGGTCTATTCTGTATTAACAATGTAATATTCCATTGGAGCTTTTCTCCCCGGGCCTCTACTGAAAATGGACATATATCCAGTTAGACTAGCCCGGTCAACAAATGTAAAATAAATAAATAAATAAATAAATAAATAAATAATTCCATCATAGTTTCCAAGAATATAGTCTACCAATATGTCTGTGTCTGTACAGTGCATAGGAAAGCGGGGGAGGGGAGTCATACGTACACCCTGGGAAAGGTAAGGAGGGAGTTTTTACAGTTATCCTGCAGGTGAACACCACTCAAGCAGTGTGTACTGCAATGGCACAATTACCTTGAGAGGACAAGAGGGGAGTCCCCTGAATTGTCAGTGTCTGGTTACTACAACTGCTGTTCTCAGCACAACCACTATCTCCTGAGATATCATGCTCCTACATTTTGTCTCTCACCAAAAACAAAATGTTAGTACCAAACTCCACATGAGAAGCAGGCCACAGCCTGTTTTTTCATCCACACAGTTGTCCTATGGCATGCAAGGCTCTGTAGCCTTGACATACCCTTTTCCAGGTAGATGCCTTGAGTAGCAATCAGAGCAATCATTACAGTGTGGCATGTATTATGCCTAGTATTCCAGGGTTCTTAGGATATCAGTAGGGTAATGAGTGGATAGTGAGTCGGAGCACAACTGCAATGTCACAATATGATGTACAATGTCCAGTGACATACACATGCAAGGTTGCTTGAGCAAGCACCACAGTGGCAGTGATCCCTGTTAGGTCAGAATGTCACAGCAATTCATGCAGCCTGACCTTCAACAGCTTCATGGTTCATGTCTGCGTGTCATGGATCTGAATTATACTGCAGAGGAGTGGCCACTTTTGCCCAAAGTGTGTTTAGCCACATATGCCCTACGTATGTCATACTGTATGTTTTTGTAAATGAAATACATGTCTGTGTTCCCAGATCATGTGCCACAACATCCAGTGTGTTGTCTGGTTGCTTGACAGGCATTGTAGACTAGCAAGGCCAGAATAATGACCGCAGAGTTGAACAAGTTCTTTGTGCATGCACAGACATAAATGTCTTCACTGCAAGGTGTGCCTCCAGACAATATGTTTGAGGCTGTCAACCCCAAGGTTGTAGCAGCATGACCTTACCTTTGCTGCAGCTGTACATTGTCATATTTGTAGGTATGCTATTGTGACCATGTCTAATCATGGGCATATGGTTAATTCAAGGGCCACATGGCTGGCAAAGCATTGTACCCACTCACCATGTTATAGCACACTGTCAGGTGCTGCATTACCTTAGGAGAATTACATAAAGATGATAACATGTTACATTGCAGCATCTGTCAGGTTACTGCCTAACAAAGGCCTGCTGTGATGTACACACCAGCAAGATTCTATTTGGAGGTATCAGTGACATGTGGATGGCATCCAAGACCCTATACTCCTATGCCAGACAAACAAAACATGTGACAGATGTGACTATATAACAAACCTTGATTCCATGGTGCCTCACAGACTAATCAGTACATATGGCAATGATCAGTTTGCCTACATGCACACCTCACCACCTACTCCACCCACACCCACATCACACACAACTGCATGTAAAGAGCTCCTTAGCAGACACATACACAAAAGATAAACACCTCAGAAACCCACATGCAAGCTCAGTACACATACACATACCACTGAAAAACACAGTACACATAATAGTGCACGCGCCAGTGTCTCACTGGTCAAACACCTGAGGCAAAACACAAACTCAACCCTATTATTCATAGATGATTACATCATGGGACACATTGATTTCCTTGTCACCAGGCTACACATGGGAAAGCTCATAATTAGCTGTCTGTGAGGTGCCAGGATATGTCATAACACAAACATGCATGCAGGGCTGTCAACATCAGGTGACATTATGATGACATAATAGTACCTGTTGCTGTGTACAATGTGAGACATACCACAATGGACTATATGCAGGCACATGACTGAGCTTACAGAGTCTGTTTGTGGTGGGTATGATCCTAGGCTTCAGCTGCATTACACCTTCACCTATAATGATGGCTCAATACACAGAGAAAATGATTGAAGTCAATAATTGGCTTATCGTGTGGTGTCATTTTAAGGGGACCCTGTAAATGTCAGGCTGGGATGAGTTGTTTAACAGACCTCGAAGCTTTGCCACAGATAGTGTTCATCTGTCACCCCCGGAAGTTTATGTGTTGGACAAGGCTGCTGACATCACCACGGTGCATCTTATAGGTGGCGTCTCATGAGAAAACTTTCCATATAGGAAATGTCATCCTAAAACAACATCATGGTTATGTTGGTACACTCTAGGAATGCCACCACTAAACTCCACTCACTGAAAGGTGTCCCCACCTTGGACGGTGCAAACTTTTACAGAGTCACACACACCTGGTTCAGGGCTGTGGACAGCACTACAGCCATTCCAGACTACACATCCTTCCACATGTTCAGAACCCACACTAAAAGTGTGCCAGTTAATGCAGGTGGTGTATCCATAGTCATTAAAGATAGATTCACATCCAGATTGGTTAAACAGTCTGATTCCCTGGAGACACTGGAGGTGCTATTCAGTGCTGGTAGACCACCTAATGAAGCCATTGCCAGCTATGGGGCAACTTAATGACTCACAACATCTGTTGTGCTTACCAAAATCTACCTGTGCCTATCAAGCTACATCACAACACCATGGTATGGGGTAACTTTCATGGAACACAAACTGTGTTGATTACTAATTCTCAAACTCACGTGGCCAAAGCTTATTCCACATTCTTAAATATAATGACCTGAACCAGTGGAATGGCATCCCCAAGATGGGAGTCAACATACTGCATCAAGTGCTTATCAGTATGGGTGCCCACAGTAGCACTTGCACTGTGAGGTCCTCCATGTTAAGATCTGACCACAACTTGATCTCCTTAAATGTGAGACTCACACCAAACACTCCTCCTTTAGCAAATACAAGTGTAGACTTCAACAAAGCAAAGGATAACCTCCTATAGGATGGTATAAATGGTGTGACTGCACCACTACCCTCAGCTGGGGCAGACAAGTATGGTGACCTCTATAATAATGCTTTCTGCAACCACCTGTACAACTGTGTATACTCATCTGTAGCTGACAACAGGACAAGAAGCACTGCATGGCACACTGGGACCAGTCATACACTCTCCCAGTTATGTCACTCTATTGCGAGAGGGTCTTCTGAACATATGCTTGTTCACATACTCATCACTGTAACCCCATGCAAAATGTGTATGTAGTATAATTTCCACTGGTAACAGTAATGTTCCTGGTAAGTAACACTTCATTAGCCACACCTGAGGTACATACTCAGGGGTGCTAGAAATGGCACACAGGCCTGACTACACAGGTTTACACCTACTTTAACATAGATCACCATGTCTCCACAGGGGTAAGAAGGGTAGTATATCATGGTAATTTCATTAGTGAGGGCACTGTTACCTGATAATGATGTAGCTATAACCTCCTTGTGGTCTCCCCTCATCATGCCAGTATTTCACTGCAATGGTCATTTTCTCATGTACCTTTGCAAGCACCAGTGGCAATTGCACATAACACAATGTTTTCTCACAAAGGAATGTCAATTCCCCAGTATCTGTTGTATGGGGATTGTGTGCAATAACTGTCATTGTAGCTTGTGTCATAAAGACCACTCAGAAATTATCTCTGCCTTGCATACAGGCAATATCTGACCCTTCTGTACTGGAAATGCTGCATATCTGTAAGTGGAATGGTACATGTATTACCCACTGTAATGGCATTACCTGGCATGTGATGTTAATAATACTTGCTGGTGGGGGAGATATGTGTACCACACTTTCACAAACCATTGAAATAGACCCCATCTAATGGCAAACAGTGCACCTCACTGGCACTCCTCAGATGTAGTCTGTATGATTGACTGGATGGCTGTCATGTCACCACAGGGCTTCTACATGTTTCCCTTTTGGACAGGGGCAATATGTGCTGATTGTGTAAATAAGGGCAAGAATGTGACTAGGATCTTATGGGACCTAGGCCAATTAGGCTACTAATGTACAAGAATCCTATGATCCCATGCCCTGATGTAAAATGCTCTAACATCTGTGCACACCTGGCTACAGTGACAATAGTACCACTATCAATTCATATGTACAGAACACTGCACAGCATACACTGTCTGAGTAGTTATGGAAGATGACATCAGCAGGCCTTATGGAAGAGAAAGGTTTGGAGACTGGCTGCACCTGAAAGAAATCCAAAAAACCGCTGACAGTCCTGTACTCAAAAACTTTTATTTGCGAAACCACAACAGTTAAGTGCTTTTGTCAGCAACCACAGGCTGACTTCATCAGAACTGAAATAAAACAAAAACATGTTTAATTTATAGCATAAAAGCATCACCTGATTCAATTAAACAAACAAGTAAATAGTTCTATATGCTTAAAGTGACAAGTGCAATAAAAAATGCCATAGCCATAAAAAACAACATAGTTTATAAACACAAACAACTCTACACCCTAAAAATAACTTGATATAAAATTAGCAGTAGGTAATAAAATAGGAAATTAATATATTAAAAGTTGAACAACTTTAAATTTCATATGCTCGCAATTTAAGTAGGCTAGTTAAATTTGTTGCATCGTTCAAGCCAGGGAAGGTAGTGGCGTCTAATTTAATCTGCCAAAACAATTCTCTAAAATCAAGATAATCTTCCCATGGTCCACCCCTAGGGTTCTGTGGGACATTTTCAATGACACAAAATCTAAAATCATGTCCAGGGTTTTTATTGATGTGTTTGAATAAAGCACTACTGTTGTTCTGGGTTCTTATAGCCCTAAGATGTTCGTATACCCTGTCTTTAAAGTGCCTTTTGGTTTTACCAGTGTAGAACCCCTTGCAATTAATACACAAAGCTGCATAAATAACTCCCACAGTGCTGCAAGAAAATCTACCCTTAGACTTAATAACTGTGTGGTTAATAATAATCTTGTCTGTGTTCGAAATGTGAGAACATTGTGAACAAGATCCACACTTCTTGGTACCTAATCCACCATTACTTGTAATGGGATGAAATTCCCTCTCCAGTAAATTTTTGATGGTAGCCCCTCTCCTATAAACAACCCTAGGGTATACATTAACCTTACTCAAGATAGTATCTTGTCCATAAAAAATTCTCCAATACTTCTTTAAAATGCTGTATATCTCATTGTGACCTAAAGAGAAATTTGTAATGAAGGAACAAACTTGTTCGTCATCTACTTCTCCAAGAGCAGTGTTTTTAGTCGTGTTCACTGCATAAGTATTGTCTAAAAGTAACGGGCACAATTTCCCATCTAGTCTCATATTTGAAACCTCACTAATGACATTGTCAATTAATTCCAGAGGGTATCCTGTAGCCAAAAACATACCCTTTAGACAATTAATCTGAGTATGAAAATATTCAGTGCTGCTAACCATGCGTGAAATTCTAATAAATTGACCTTTAACAACTCCTTTCTTAACATGTTCTGGGTGGCTACTCTGATAGTGTAATAGACTGTTGCTGTATGTAGGCTTCCTGCACAAATCACTAACAAAGGAAGCGTTGGTCAAACCCTTTCTTATAGTAACATCCAAAAAGTGGATTTCGTCTATACTATACTTTGAAGTAAATCTTAAAAACTGCATTGTACTGTTGATATAGGTCAAAATTCTGGCTGCATCTGCAAGACCCAAAAAGTGCAGACCCATTGGAATTTGGAAATCAATGTGGGATTCCTATTTACTACATAATGGAGATACACACACACACACACACACACACACACACACACACACACACACACACACACACACACACACTCCAAGTGGGCTGGAGTGAGATTAGAACTAGAACCACTACCTAGCTAGCCTTACACACTACAGAGAACAGAATTTGCAGCACATGGCACAGCTGACATCTGTTGTCTGTTTTATGCATAACTACAGGTGAATACTAGTGGATTATATACATTAGGCTTGTGTTGAACAGCGTGCATGGGCTGCAGAGTGACATTGCTGCTCAACTGTTCTCTGCATCTAGTAGCAGTCAGATAACTGTTTTTTTATCCTAGCTATGTGTCTACAGTATTAATTTTGGTCATATGTGGCTGTTTGCATTTGGATGGAGAAGCCTGTAGGCCAAAACAATGTGCCCTGTTAATTGGTGCATAGACAACATGATGCATAACATCACCTCTTCACCTCTTTGTATATGTTTTGTGACATCCAGCAGGCACAGGGGCCTGTAGGGAAGTGTATATTTGTTATGTAGATGTATGGGTAAGATAGTGAGACAGATATGTATACATATATGAATGCATCTATATATAAGAAGTAATTTTTGAGTGGGGAGCAACAGAATTATGCTCTGCTTCCTAAGTGTATGAGCTTGCCCAATGGAAGTTTCACTAGTTATAAAGTGACTCCAGCCCACACCTACCTGTACTCCAGCCCAGGAGTTATGTGTTACACAAAATGTCATCTGTTCCTGTTTCTACACTGCTGCATGTCACTGAACTTGGCTACAACTGTCTTCAGTTGTGTGATGTAATTAATATGTCACAAGGGTTATTAATATTACACCACACACAGACTGACAGTGTGTAAAACAAAAAGGAATTCTACTTGATATCCAAAATAAGTGGTTACATCTAGATTAGAACCATGAACATCACCACACAAGCTGCTTGGTAGACAGCGATCATTCATCACACAATCAACTGCATATATATATTGTTATTTCTGAGCTAAGTAAGATGTATAATGTATGATCAATTTCTATGTTACCATCCTGAGACTACCTGGCATGGTGATATGCCATTGAAGTGTTTGTGTTAACAGCAGTTACAAGGGAACACTGCTGTGTTGGAGGTGATGGAACACTACCACATGTCTGCTGGAATACACAGTAGCCTGACTATTATGCCACCCCACTGTTTAACATCTCCCTTGACAGATGTACCAGTAATCTTTTGCAGTACAACTGCATGACTATTCCGAGCATGAGGCCTAGTGAATACTCATGGAAACAAGGCAGTGGAATGGGTATCTGTAGTCTCATGTGGATATAACTTCTGTCCATGTAGCACACTGTATTTATTTGCAAAATGTACCAGATCTCTACACATAATGCCATATCATAGTAATCTTAATGAGTACTGTGTAGGTTACGGACTTTCCTTGCAAATGCAGCAGCTGACACAACTGTAGATCAGGGCTGACTCTGTCTGATGCAAGCAATACAGAGCCAATACATGAGTAAGTACAGGATGTGTGGGTTGCCTGCAATCATTTTTAATTTCTGTATATGACTAGGAGTAATATGTCAGACCCTAGGGCCCTTGATTGTCAGTGAATGTGCTATGCATTGCCTTTAGACAATGCCAAGGTGTACTAAGCACTCCTACATCTGCCTACAGGGACATCAGCAGGGGATTCGTCCTCCCGTCCTCTTGTGACTGTGGCTGTGGTGACTAGGCACTGGTGGGGGGGCTGTGTATCCTTTCCCTTTGCTGATCCTGCTGCAGGTGTTTCCACAGGATCAGATTGTGTAGCATGGGACATACTGTGAATATATGTGCACATGTGGCTGAAGAATACTGCAGGGCTCCACCAGATATATCTAGGCACCAGAACCGTGACTTCAAAAGCCCAAACACATGCTCTATTATGTTCCTAGTTTGTCTGTATGTCTCATTATGGTGTTTTTCTGTGGGTATGTGTGCATTTCTGATGGGCATCATTATCCATGGTTCCAGGGAGTATCTAGAATCCTGCAGTAAATGGACATGTGGGATATTCCCCCTAGCAAACATCTGGTAGAGCTGTGATGAAATATATATGAGAGTCGTGATAACTGCCAAGGCTGCCAGCACACACATTCAGGAAAATCCCCTGGGCATTTCACATGACCTGGCAGTTGATGAAGTGGTACCCCTTGAGGTTAACGTAGATTCTAACCTGCTCACCAAGTAGTGCCATGATATGCACATGGGTGCAATCTGTGGCACCCACTACCTAAGAGTAGTGTGCTACATGACTGAACTGTTACATATTGCTGGCTCTCACCTCAGGGAAGAGGAAAAAATATATGTGCTCACTGGCATGTGGTAGCATAGCATCCAGGAACTGGGGGAGTATACTGGATGCAGATGCCTGTGAAATTCCCATCATGTCCCCAGTTGGTCTTTGAAAACTACCTATAGCTAACATCATAAGGGCTACACATACCTTTTTTCCACTGGGATGTGTTCCCCCTCTGTTGGCTCTGGCTCTGAGTTGAGGGCAGCAGAGCTCAGTGAGTTCTTGTAATATGTCCCTGTCCACCCTGTAGCACTCTACAATCTCAAGCTCATGTAGCTCCTGGAAGGTTACCCTGGGCCTGAACACTCTTCTCCTAGGCCTATTGTCACCAGCAGCAGCATTGACTTCAGGATCTAGCACATACAGATGTAGCAGACCTGCAACAGCCCCTAGCATTATCTTAGTTAAATTTCCCAAGTCTGTACTCCAGTGGTCCAGAGTATTGGGGGAAATCAGTATGTAGGGTGTATGCATACTTTACTCAGGTCTGCTGTATGTCCAGCATGTGTGATTGGCTAACTGTTAGCATAGATTCTAATTAGCATCATTTACTGGCCCTACTTTATTGCACGATGTCGCACTCTGTGCCATGTCTCATACAATATCTCATACAAAAGTCAAAATCAATAATTGAATATATTTGGTTTTCATTACTGGCTACATATGTCATCACTATGAGGTGTATGGTCTTTTTCAGGTGAACAGACTCAGCTATGCAGTGCATCATGCAAACATGTGCACCAGGAATTAAAAAATTCTTAAAAGTAACAGAGCACACCCCCCTGCTGGCATCCACATCCAGTGGAAATATCAACATGGTATAGGAGCCTACATGAAAGGGATCTACATACACAGTTGCTCCTTTTAAAGATTCAACAAATTCACCTTATTTGCATACATATCCATGCTGATAACCTGGTAACTACATAGTTCACAGCTGTATGACATAGGCAACAGCACCAATGCACCATTGTACGGATCTGACATAACATCCTACAATGCATTTCTGACAAATCCTATAAAATACTCATTATTGCTTTTTTTTAATTTTTCAATTCAGCATGTTTGAGCATCAGGGCGCATAGTGCCAACATGCCAAAATCATTAAAAAGAATAATTTATTTTTACATATTTCTTGCACTTTCAGCCATCCACAATGCATTTTTCACACATCAATGTATGTGATCTAACATTTCAGAGGAGCTATGTCCATATTTGTGAACCTTTACACTCTGGTACACAGAAAATTACTGTGTACACTACAGACATGGACACGGTCTACATGGATGCCTTTCTGCTTGTTGGATCACTCTACCTAGGTCATTTGCATAAGATTCAACTGCTTATGAGGTAATTTGTGATACACAGAACTTTCCTTGTTTGCATGTGCTTGCGCACCACTAAGCGACACCTACTGAATCAAAAAATGTTCGTGCTCATGTACGAATAGTTCAGCAATGCATAAACAAAAAAAATGGGGAGGCTTTAATGAATTCCTCTGAATGTCTTTGAACTTCACTGTTAGAACTAAGGGGTATTTGAAGAAGGTGGCAATCCCATTCCTATAACAAAGATAGTGTATCTCATAAAAAGTCTTTCTTTTTAACATTACAGCTTGAGAGAAGTCCTGCACCAGTTTCACTTTATGACTCAGGAACAAAACTTGTCTCCCTTCTTCACAGTGTCCAGATGTCTCTTTTTGTTTGTGCAGTTTAATAATCTAAATAAGTTCTATCATGGAGGGCCCAAAGTCATGGATACAGGCCTCGTCACTCTATGTGCTTGCTCTCTTACTATTTTCCTTCGATTTTTTAAAAGTGTGGATATTTCTAAGAAGGCTCTCACATCTTCATCCTCTGGTCCTTCTTTTAGACCCAATAGATGTAAATTATTATATCTAAGGCGATTCTCAATTTCATCCAGCTTCCCTCACAGAGTTGTGATCTCTTTGTCTTGTCTCTCTCTCTCTACTTTAGTTTGCAAATTCCTCAGCTCTCTGTCATTTAAGGTGATTGCAGATTGTAAAAGTTCCTTTTTCAGTGTAAGGATTTTCATATCATCCTCTATAAACTTTGTATTTGGAAGACCTGTTTCGTTTTGACGATCTCCTAAAATCATGGTAATGGCAGTATGAATGTACTCTATATTGTTGACTAGGTTGGCTTCAAATCCTCCTTGAAAATGTCAGACAAAATGTATTGCACAGATAAATATTATCTGAAAGCTATTTATCTCTAAACAGATTATCTTTAATTTTAAGTGAATTGTAACAGTTAAACAATAACCGAGTGTTTGCTTATAGCATTTGTCTTGGAACACCATCCTATAAATGAAAGATAAATGTAGAGTTACAGCTGCCATAGCATAAATCATATTTTGCAGAGCAGAATCTGGGTTGGGAATGATGTATATTATTTTTTTTATTTTATGTTGAATTTGTTAACTGGGATAGAGCACTAATCCCATTACACCTATTTCAGTCTCATCACAGGGTAAACTCATTAGATGCATAATATTATATATTGCTGGTTGACTGCAATGTATTTTCTCATAGTTTTTAAGTTTCTGTGCAATCTTTTATGCTAAATTGTAGCTGCTTTCTGAAGGGACAAGTCAGTTTTATGTCTGGTTATTTTCATTGATTGTAATCATCCAAATATGTTGTATAGAAACATTGGCCATCTGCCCTTGGCTCCAGAAATAAAAAAATAAACTCAAGGGAAATTCTCAGAGTATTTACACAATGGTTAGCTACATTGTTTGCATATCTCAGAAAGAAAAAGATACCCATTTTGTGTATCTTTGCAACAGCCTCAAAATAACACAAAAATGAATAATTACTTCAACAGATAAAGCATTCTATTTTTGATGTAGTCTCCCAGAATAACAATAAAAGCTAAGTAATCATATTTTATCCCACATCAGTCAGGTTTTAGAAACAGTTAAAAACATTCACTTTGTGAACATTTTTATTACTTAGTATAAACAGATGGCATTGAAACAGTCTGGGTAGTTTTGTCCAAAACTGTTCCTAAAATTAGTATACAGGAATCCTTGATTCAGTCTATTCAAATGCAATTCTTTCACCTGAACTATTAGAATAAAGAAGAACCATTTCTACATAAAGTAACTATGCAGATGCTATCGCCTCATAGCAAGACGTTGTCCCATTCGATTCTCAGCTAGAGCGTCTTCTGTGTGGAGGCATACATGAATGGGGCATGCCTTTGTTGAAGGTTGTGCATCAGGGCTGGTAACCCGGTACATAAAAATCAACTACCAATCATTAGCGGACCAGAGTTCCACTGTGGCGACCCCTAACTGGGAAAAGCCAAAAGACACAAACAAACCATGAGGACAGATTACTTCAAGAAAGTGGATCAGCTGTTTCTTGTTTATTTTGTTTCTCCTTATAGAAGCTGATCAACTCTTTGTCTTTTTAAAACAAGTAAAAGGAGGCATGCCTACAAACAAGGGAAAGAAGGCATGCTTGCAAACAATCAAACTGTTTAAATATCTGGCCAACTGTATTGCCTTGTGTTATGGTGACTTCAATAAGTTTATGCAAGGTAGCAGCGATTTCAGCAGATTACTTTAGGGATTTTTCATTGTAAGGTATCTGCCACACATTTTGTAAATTGTATACGCTGTAGGCATATTCTAGGGGTCAGAACAGGATTTTCCACTGTTGTAGTACAGGAGATCCTAAAATTATCTTACCACAATGGATAAAATACTGTTTGGCAATCTACACAAATATTCTAACTTATTGTTACAGTGACCTTCAGAAGAAAAGGTAAGCAGTAATGTACTTTAATAAAACATGTTTGACCTTGCAGAGTCAGGAGATCATTGAAACAGGTGGTCAAAAAGAACGGTGAGCTTAATTAGAAGGACTGTGTTTGAAAACATTGTATCTATTATAGCCCCACCTGTGGAAGATAAGGCATTTCTCAAATATCATTTTCCTATGTACACAAATGTGCTATGGAATAGGTAATGTGCACATATACTTTATCCATTAATGGTTGATAGATACATTTATTGTAGTATGCATACATAGAATTTCTCCATAAAGCAACATAAATAACACGATGCGATGACATATTCAAGGAAAGGATAGTCAAATGAATACAATTTCAGTAATGATTTCAACAGAGGCTGTAAAGTAAGGATGTTTCTTGAAAAACAATTTTACATGACTGCCCACAAATAACATGTCATATAAATAAAAATATTGCATGATGTAGTGATGCATAGAAAGGAATACCAAAAGCAGAAAGAAAATGTTTTCTTCTTCCCAAATCATAACTAAGACATCTCAGAGAAAGCACCCAATCCCAATGTAGAAAATATATTGTCTGAAAAACATAATGAGAAAATAATGTCCAAAAATGTGACATGATTTGTACAGAGAATTTTTCTGAAAGTTATCAACTTCTGCAGTGTACAATACAGGGAAAAAAACATCAGGAAAAGAAAACAAAATATTTAAAAGACATCACAGAATTAAATAATGCAAGCAATGGGGGGAATAGTCTTTTCCTAGAAAACTAGTCTTTGGGAGGGAGACATCATGGTGCAAAATTAGAAGACAGTCGTTAGAATATAAATACTGGAGCACAGAAAAAGTGGTATTTTTCCCTTAACAACCTTATCTGGATCTGTTAATTTCTGAATACTGTACTGAATCTTAAAAACAGGCTTACATATAAGTCAGATCTGAAAAGGTGTCTGAAAGAGAAATGTTTGTAAAACTGAGTATGTAATGGTAAAGCAGTATAGGTGAAAAGAAATTAGCACACTGGATAAGTCAAGTGTCTGTTTCCTTGTAAATGTTTGTGAACGTCTGACAAATTATTATTGCCAATTTTTGCATATCTGCTCTGCACCCACCATCACTATTACATATTTAAATGACTTTCATTTCTTTTACTTAAAATTGCATGTTTTCTTTTCAGGTCTTGTTGCTTAATCAGCTGTTGCTTGTATCCCTTTCCTGACTGAAAATAAACATTAAGCAAGCAAACTTACATAAGTACATTAGTCTCCATTGAGTGGATGCTGACTAGAAAGAATATTCCTATAATTATTGCAATTCTCAGAATCTGGAAATAGGCTCCTATGGATTCATTGTATAGCAGCAATGTGTATGAGCTTAAATTGTACTAATTTATGATGACTGTCTGTGTTTTAAATGATAACTACTTCTCCATATTGGGATGACCTTGGAAAGATAATAATAAATTTATGAAGTGTTTGGAGTGCACAATAGGAAATTATACATTTCTTTGGGGTTGGTGCTGTTCAAAAAGCATTCCAAGAGCATGTGTTTAAACCATTAACATACTCAATTAAGTACTGTCATGAAATCAGGTATGAACAGTTGTATTTTCAGGTACAGAGTTAACATGTTATAGTAGTGGAACCTATCCATCCACATCATATGTATCGAATGTTCTTTGTTTCTCAGCATCTAGTATGAAATCTAAATATTAGGACTACTGCTGGAAAATTATTTTGCATTTACAGTAGTGTGTGAGCAACTACTTATTTATAATTTGATCCCCCACCCTAATGCAGCTGCATGATCTGCATCACACTCCAGCTATTGACACTTAAACAACTTCTTCCTGAGCTCCTGACTAAGTGTGCCATGTAAAATAGTCAGGGTATGTTCTATAATGAAAAACATGTAATTTCATTTTTTTCAAAACTCACATATTTACTTTTTTCACATTTTTCTTATTTACTGCTTATTTACTGTAGTTCAGCAGATTTTCAATCAGTCTCCTAGACTTAAATTATTTACAGTCATTTGATTGGAAATTAGATTTTCACAGCTTTGTTGTAATCTGATGGAGTAATTATATCGAGAATAGAATCAGTCACAACCATAGATTTTGGATGAGACTCAGTACTATACATTAAACAATTCTATTCAGAGAAAGTGGTGCTGGTTTCCAAAGTTCTGAAATAGAGAACAAATCATGTTTTATCTAAGAGTCACCTCATTATTTCCTGGATCTTGTAGTTTAGACAAATGTATTCTATTTCTCCTACTGACTAACCAGTTAGGACCCTGTACAAGATATGACCTAAGAAATTCTATTAAATTATGTACTTTGAAACATACCTCTCAACTGTCCTTGATGTTCAGGGATATTCCTGATTGTGAGTCAATTTTTAGCTCTGTCCTTCTTAATCCCTCATAACAATGATGACTTTTGTAGAAAAGTTGATGAATTATACTTCACAAATAATGACAACAATAAGAGTTATAAACGTATTTTACTTCAGAACATATGTATACATTCACAGTCTCTTATTCTGACAATGTCTGAAGTTATCAGTACCAATATTTTAAAATGCCTCTGATAGTCCCTGATTATTTTTGAAATATTTCTGAATTTGGCCCTGGTTCCCTTGAGGTTTTGTTGATTTGAAATGAACTTTCATCTACAAATAAATTGTGATTTTGGTGAGGTTTTATACTGACATTTTCCCGTTTTCTCAGAAAAAAAAGATTTCTGCTTTCATTAAACTACTCAAGAGTGGTTTATTTACTTTCAGGTACTAAAACAGAAATTGTAGCTGGTAACTTAGATTTGAGATGTCTATCCATTAGTGTCTGTGCGTAAGACAGTCCTTCTGACTGCAATAGTATATTTTGGTATTAGAGAATAGGCAATTAATGATCTAATGATTCTGATTTCCTCCCACTTCATAATGAGATTGTTCACTCTTTCAATTAACTGTTTTCCACATGCCTGTTGCTTTGAGGATATATAGTACCTGAGGTAATTTGCTCTAACTTTCTACTACTGCTTACTTACTGCTACTTTCACTAATGTTGACATTTTTTTAAAAATCATGCCTCTCAAATGAGTTTCATTACCAGATATAACTTCATCAGGAATGATATGTCTTGCAAAGACTGAGTTCTCTACAGTGACAGCACTTTGAGGTACAGATATAATGTAACTGCACAATCTTTAGAAATGCTTTTCAATATTCTTTACATAGGAGGAAATGTGCCTATTTATAGTAGAATAAATCAGGTCCCACTTTCATTTATGGTAAACATGAATTGTCTTATTATGCAATCTCCTCTTTATTATCTTGATTCCAAACATGCTATAATATTTCACATTTCTATACCACCTGTGTGGTCTTGTTGTTCATGCAAGAATGCACTGTGAATTTTAGAAAATATCTATGTATATCCTCTGATGTGTTACTCTTGATACTTTATATTACTTGTTTTTCATTAATTAATTCATTCATTCACTCATTCTTTCTGTTTTTCTGTTTACCTGCTTAATCAAGCAGAAGGATTTGATGAATCCATAGCTTATTCTGACACTCAAAGGGTGCATTCACTTTTAAACATCAAATTAAAAACTCTTATAACTTTTAAATTATAATTTTAACCTCCTCTGGCTGAGCCTGAAAATGGCCCAATAAGATTAGTATTCTATCCTGCTCAACAAATACAAACAAACAAACAAACAAAAAGTAGGTAAATGCATACATACATACATAAATAAATAAGTTGCATATCCTATATCAATGTATTTAATATTTTTACAATTTTATTGTTACAATTTTCTTATTATCTCTTATGCAGTTTCCTGTTGCACCCACCTGTTTTATTTCTTAGGCTGTTAAAGAAAGTTATTTTTCATTTTTTTTCTAAACTTCTGAATTTGATGCAAAACCTTTTTCAGTTCTTAAGTTTGACACTTGCATTCATCTTATAGTTCACACTTTTATGAGTCTGTATGGATCATTTCGAATAGTTTAAGAACCAGTGGAATTTAAACATTTTAATTCAGAAGATCTATGATTTCTGTTCAACTGATTTATTGCAGAGAAATTATGATCCTTGATATGAATGCAGAATTAACACTGTAAAAAGCTTTTTCAATTGTATGTGTTCTCTATCAGATTATTTGCTCAATTGTTTTTATTTCAATATCACCTGGGATTTTGTTATAATAGCTGAGGCCTATAAGTCTGTTTCTACTAAAAATCTGAAGACAGGTGACTGTTTTTGCATTTTTTAAAAAAGTTGATTTTTTATTTTTTCTTGTTAAATTACTAAATTGCTGTATTGGACATTTTGGGGATAATAAGATCAAAATGTCCGTACTCCTTCACTTTAGTAATGGCACTTACAATGTGGCACCATCTAAAATGGTAAGCTGCTTATTGCATATTCTTATTTTTGTGATACTGCCCCTACTGCCTGCCAATTGTCAGCCCTTTTTCAGCCAATTGGCTTTTTTCTTCCCCACCACTGAGATACAGATTTACTACGAAGAAACATCATTAATCAGTCTTGAAGCATATGTCAGTGTTTTGCCTTTTTAAGCCATAGCCACCACGGTTACCCAGCAAATACCCGTGGCTGGAATGTGCAGTGGTTGCCAGTACTGCATTACTCTAATGTGAGGTGTTTATCTTATATATTTGTGTACTTAAGGCTGTGTGATGCTGTTGGACTTGAACATCACAAACTGTTTTAATATCTGAGTGTGGTTGTTATACAATTTACGCATTAATACTGACTATTACTATATAATGGATTTATTTAGTTTATGTTTTTTTGTGATCATTTGGGAGGTTAGGGAGACTAGAAAGGAATCATCGCTTCATGGTTATGTTTGGTTAGTAGTTCTTCAAACTTCAAATAGGGAAACAAGTATCCTTTCTTCCTTCATGCTGCTAATACATTTTGATGTTTTCAGATTATTTGAAAAGGTCTCATGTAAGCACAATGATTGTCATCAATATCATTGTTATAGTGTCATCCTCTTTACCATTTTCTTATGTTTTACTCCGTCATACTTCATTCTATGTTATTACATCAAGAGACAGAAAAGTGTACATTAGACTAATTGAGAGGTAGACATCTTGGAATATGAAAGGCTTTCAAACATCAATAAAGAGTAAACACCTTTTTTCATTTACAACACAACATTAATGTCATCTCAAGAACATTATAGGCTACATAAGCAGTAAAAAGTATTCATAGGAAATGGTAAGAAATTGCTGCTGCAGCTGAGACATCCAGATATTGTGATGGGGTTACAATTTTTATTAAAATGTTTTTCACACAATACGTTTATATCAAATATTGATCAGTTAGGAAGACTTTGCTGTTGGAACATAATGATTCTAATTTTAATTCTTGTTATGTTTATACCCTCTAACAGTCAAATTAGTTTTTTGTGATTCTGTTCCCTGTTATGGTGAATTTTCAAGAGCTTCATCATCATTGTAGATGATTGGAGTGATGTTACAGACATATTAAAGGTTGAAAAAGCCAGGCTTTCCTCAGGTTTGAAAAAAGAGAGAGATAAATTTATAAGGGACATATATGCTGATGAATTGGATGGGAAATGGGAAATTCACCCCGGGGATCACTTCTGTGGCTCTGCTTGACAGGCCACAGGGGCACAGGAAAATAATTTTCTTGGGTGGCAAAAGCCAGGGTACATTTTTTGGCTAGGCTTGTATGGGCCCTAGGGCCGATAGCCTAGTACCTACCTATGAACCTATGAACAAGTAGCAAGAATGGATTTCTTCAACAAGGGAGTTATATCTCAGAGTCCTTTGCTGACAGAGTACCAAACTAACTGTGATCTCCATGACAAAGGTAACTGATTTATTCAACCACAGCATATCATATTTGTACACTCAGATATATGCATGTATGTATTTACATAAAGCCTAACAATCTTCAAAATAAAATGACATGAGTAACATAAAAAGTGCAATCATGGCCACTATTAATGTCAAAAAGTCTGGCATAAAAATGATGTCTCTATTACAATTCTCTGACTGCAATATCTTGGAAAGACAAACTCTTTGAAGTTACAACTAGTATAATTGATTTTCTCTGACTTGTTAAAAACATTTAAAGCTCCTGTTCATCTACTTTAACTTATATAAACAACGCCAATTTTGCACAAACTAGGGGAAAGGTATAAATGTCTCAATTCCAGTGGATGCATTTCCAGGGCATTTGCCTTTCTGGGATTAAATAAGGGAATTGAAGATATTTCCAAAAATTACACATTAGAAAATAATATCAATCAGAAGTATATATTAATTCCAGTTCATGAAGAGACAGAAAAATGTTTTAACAATGCTAATAATAATAACAATAATAGTGATAATTACCACCATCATCATAACATTCTAAATCATGGCATGTTCATCATCATAACATTCCAAGCAGGGGGTGGAGCCTGAATAGCTAACTGAAGGCAGCATTTAGAGCTCCATAAACTAGTATTAAATTCAGGAAATTATAATATTTATTTCTAACAAAACTACTACAAATATTTAGTTAATAGTCTAAAGTAACTAAATACAAGTTTTGGTGGATTTTTACAAAAAAAAATCCTGTCAGATTATTCAGGGGTCTATATACAGCAACTGGAGAGATGAGTAACCTGAAGAATTCTCATTCTAATCTGGCACCAAAAAAGGAACTACAACTGGTAACTAGCACATTACAAGAATTATCAACAAAAATGGATGATTTTAAGGTTAATGTACAGAATTTAAAATAGAACTCTCAGAAACAAACAGAGGTCTTCAAAGAAATACTTCAGCAACATCAGTCAAAGATAACCACAACTGAAACTTCTTTGTCTGACATTGATGGTAGGCTTAAAGAAGAGGAAACACAAACAGAGTTTCTCCTGAAGCAAAATACCTGGCTATCCAATAAAGTAGATGACCTAGGGAATAGGGAAAGAAGGTCTAACATCAGGATTTTTGGTTTACCTGAGAAGACAGAAGGAGGGGACATTATATCCTTCTTAAACTCATGGATCCAGAGGTTCTAGATCTTAAAGAAGGTTTTTCCTTTGGCATAAAAGGGCACATCGTGCTTTGAGAAATAAAACTTCAGTGTCAACCCCATCATCATCCTCTGTGCCACCAATATCAATTATAATAAAATTTTATCTTTCATGAACAAAGAACTGGTGTTAAAAACAGCATGGAGGAAAAGTCCTATTAAATACAATCAAAATCTAATAAGATGTGATAATGACTACTCCACTAAAGTGCCGGAACAGAGAAAAAAGGTATGGCCACTAATAAAAACTCTAAAACCGAATAATATTAAAGCTCAAATATCCTTCCCTGCAAAAATAAAAATACTGCACCTAAGTGAGATGAGAACCTTCAACACTCTGGAAGAAGCCCTGCAATTCATCAAAAACAACAACATCATAACCATTTCAGAAGATATAACAATGGCTGGACTGATGTCAAAAAGAAGCAGAAAATAAAATATAAAGTACCTACATCTGTAAAATCGCTCAAAGTATCAGCTGCAACCTAACTACTAAAACTTTTAAATTGATTTAATATGTTTCACAACCTCCAAGCTCATGCATACATATACCACATATATACAGGGAAAGGTATGTCTCCTATATCTTTTCACGTATAGCTTACAAATTTAGATATATAATAGTTATAAATCATCTCTTTCTGACATTTCCTTCTCTTTCCCTGTTGTCTCATGTCTTTTCTATGTTTCTCTTGTTTTTTTTTTCTCTTTCCTACTTCTAAATATATTTTAAGGATTGACTGTTTGACATAGTAACTAAATACAATCCAGTATAATCAAAGTTAATAATTATGCTTTGTAACCTGTAGTGCTCAGTTTGCTGGTCCCTTCTTTATTTATTTGTTAATTATTCCTTTTATTAAGTTCTTATTGATATTTACTGTGGCTGAAATCAACCCTAGTTGCTAATTGTTATATCCCTTTAAATCCGATGAAACTGTATACTGGCACTCCAATGAAATTATTTGAATGTATTTCAGATAAGTCTATGATAACTTCAAATTACTTCCGTATTAAATTAAGCAATACAACTGGGGAGTGTCAGTTAATATTGAAGTGACATGGGGTTGATTTATTCATAGCTGGCATAAATAAAGATGCTGGAAAGGGGGCTCATTTTGAGTCCCAGTCTTTTCATAGTGAAGCTCATTTGTTTTAAAGTCCTGATGCTAGTATTGATTACGGTCAAGAGCTGACCACGGCTGAACAGATGGCCGTTATTTATGGCGCTGATGAAGCTGAAATTTTTTTTTTTTTTTTTTTTAAAGGAATGGTAGATTTGATTGCAGGAAACAATCTATGGGTGAGTGCAGATTACAGCTAACATGTAGTTTATGTGGAACTATGATGTGACGAGGGATTCTGGCTGCTTTGGGTGGGAGCGATATAATTAAGTGACAGATCTTCCGCGCTCTTGTGATGAAACATAAGTGTGACAGGTAAAAGGAAATGATGTTACTTTACTGCTAAGCTTGAAACTATGTCATCGCTTGTTTGCTTGGGCTACAGGACTGTGTGTGTTCTGGTTTGGGAGGGGATGATGGCTTGTTCCGCGGTGTATGCGGTGTCTTACTCAACAGCCCTTTGGTAAACAATGTATTGAGCTTGCCATGAGGGAAATAGAAGTGCAAAGGGTGGGAAATTGTTTAACTGGTTGTTTACTCTCAGTGAAATGTTTGAGTGGGAAAATAAGAGCTCGTGCGTTTAAAAATGAAGATTTTAAGACTGCAGGTCACAAGAGCTACATGTACTGTTATCAGCTTTTCCTAAGCTGTTGAGATGTTTATTATTATCATAGCAATGAGCAGGAAAGGTTTTGATTGGATATGGGCTCACTCCTAGTTTTTAAGCATGGACAAACCTTTCATGGAAACAGAAGAGAAATCTTTAATTAGTTTTATCTTATAAATGAGAATAAAACGCTTAAAAAAGTTTAATACTTGTAGCATATTTAACAAATATAACATTAAGTGAACTAAGCATTCAGAATACTGTAAACATCTGGAATCATATACATGGTACTGTTATGTTGTAAATTACTTTGTAAATATATCTACATTCACTTCCTTTGAAAGCCTTTCATTACATAATTTATATAACTGCTAAAGCATAATAAAATTAATGGTTATATTATGTTGTGAATAATTTATATAGTCTCTTTTAGTTTTAAAGCACAGTATCTGAAAATGTAAGCTTGTCTGCTAAAGGAAGTAATAATCATCAAAATTTAGGTTATTTGCTACATGTCTTTGTGTTCATAATTTTTAAATAACTTGTGTGCTTCAAACAAATGATTATTATTTCCAATATGGAACATATGTTGATACAAACAAATTGAATTAGTTTAATGATCTGTATAATAGAATTCATATGTTTATAAGTAAGGATGGTCAGCATATAGTTGTTAATGTATATAACAATTCTTTCTGCTAATGAATGTTTTAAAACACAATAACAGTACTTTAACAGACTCCTTTAATATTTAATATTGTATATATGGAGCTCTAGTGAATGAAAAATGGAAGCTGCAGTGATAGTTATTCAGATGTATCTATCTGTTGGACTAGAAATGTATTTCATTCCATTGTGGGTAGGGATTAATGTTCAAATTAGTTTAATTTCATTTTTTACTTTTGTTTTTAGGACATTAATTAGGTTTTCCAAGCTTGACTTAAACATGATGATTACTTTAGTGATAACCTGCTTTACTGGGATTGATGAATGTTTACAAATTAATAATTTTACTATTAGAGGACGGGAAGGTTCAGGTAAAAATAATGGCACTTCAAATGCTTCTTCAGAATAATTTGATATGGACCTTTCTTTATTATCTTTAAACATTAATGGCCTAAATAGTCCAAGTAAATGATCTAAGATACCTAAAGTTAAATAGAGCTCAAATAATTATTCTACAGGAAACCCATTTCAAAAACAATGATAATTTCATATGGGACCCAAGTGATTATATGACCTTAGCATGATCTAAATTTAAATCTAAGAAGAGGGGAGTAACAATTTTATGGAGAAAGAATTCCCTAATCCCTGATGTAATACATAAATATGTAGATAATGGTGGTCTTATAGCTATAGTCATCTTGAAGTATAATAATAGATTGTGGACACTAGTAAACCTATACTGGTTTCCTAATATTGGGATGGGAACAGTTAAGAAACATCTAGATCAAATTATAAATATATCTAAAGGTAATCTAGTGGTAGGAGGGGATTTTAATTGTATTACCGATACTTCTGAAATTGCTAATAAAAAATCTACACATTTAACAGCTACTGCAAAACTATTAAAAGATGGCCCAGATCTTTAAATTTGATAGATACCTTTAATGTTATAGACGACAACGTATTATTATTCTCTCACCAAGACTATAGATTTGGTACTCAAACCAGAATAGATAAAATATACATTTCTCAAGATCTTCAAATAAAAATTACTTCTTTCTCAATAATCCCATGTCCCCTATCAGATCACAAATTCATTAGTTCTAAAAATGCAAATAGATTTTAAACAACTAATATTCATATCTAGATTTCCTGTGTACATTACAAAAATAAAAGAATTTAAGCAGTGGTTAGTGAATGAACTTAATTTCTTTTTAGATATAAACTACAACTCAGAAGTGAACATAGTAATGGTTTGGGACTCACTTAAAGCTTACATTTATGGGAAAGTGATTGGTTGGTATAAAAATAGACTCAAAGAATGGGAATCAGACCTACAAGAACTACAAAGAAAACTCACATTATATAAATCCCAAAAGCCCGTTAATTTGATTGAAAACAAGAAGACAATTGAAGATTTAAATAAAAGATATAACAAAATATTAAATCATAAGACTAATTTAGCCATGGAGAGGTTAAAGATAAATTCCTATGCTACTTCTCCAAAATATTTACATAATTTATCTGTTAGAGTTAAAATGCAATCTAAATCTAACTCTATTATTAATATCTTACATGAAGAAAAAGGTAAGAATGTGTCGGAAATAGAAGATATACTAGATGCTTTTAAGTGTCATTATAGAAACCATTATAAAAGTAATAATACTTCAACAGGTTATTTCAACTGAGAACATATGATCTGTAATATTAAATCAATCCCTGAAAGTTTACAAAGGAATCTACAAAAAACCATTACCCACAAAGAAGTTACTGATAAAATAAAAGAAAGTAAATCTGGTAAATCTCCAGGAATGGACAGTTTAATCTCAGAAATTTACAAATTATTTCCCAAAAATATAACCTCATTGTTACAAAAAACATTAATTGAAATTCAAACCAATGCAATAATCCCCCTTTCATGGAGATACTCTATAATCATACCAATTTAAAAAGAAATAAAGATGCTAGCCATTGTAGTTCATATAGGCCAATTTCATTATTAAATAATGATTAGAAAATGTTTATGTCTATCCTAGTAAATAGAAGAAAAAAAACAAAAAACAAATGTATGAAATAATCAACAATGATCAAACTGGGTTTATTCAAAAATAGACACGCACATGACAACATTAAAAGAATATTTACATGAATTGATTATTTAAATAAAGAAAATATAGAAGCCTTGATAATCTGACTGGATATTGAAAAAGCATTTGACTCCCTAAATTGGGATTGTTTAATTAAAATTCTTGAAGCATATGCTTTTCCTCCCTCCTTTATTACATTAATTAAAAAGGTTTATGAAGACAACTTAGCTTATATAAAAATAGGACCCTCCACCTCAGAGGTTATACAAATTACAAGAGGTACTAAAAAGGGTTGTCCTATATCATCCATTTTATTTGCATTGGCTATAGAGCTATTGGCTATATTAATACACAATAATCTGAAGATAAAAGGAATAAATATATTTGCACAATATAATTCTAAGATCATGCTCTTTGCTGATGACATACTTCTTATACTATTGAATTCAAAAGAAGTCTTAGATGAACTAGATATTTTGATACAGAAATTTCATAAGATCTCAGGACTTAGTTTTAATAACCAAAAATCTAAATATTTATTATTAGATAAGAAGAATTATATACAAATAGACAAGAATCATATCATAGGTGAACAATTAGCAACTTTAAAATACCTGGGGATAATTCTGTGTTAGAATATACAATATATAATGAATATTAACTATAAAAAGGTCATGGATACAATAGACTCTCTAGTGTTCAAATATAATAACCTATTCATAGTTTTTGAAGATAGACTACAGCTGATCAAAATGGTTCTTCTTCCCAAAATTTTGTATGTAGTACAAGCTACTTTGTTAATTCCTGAGAAAGCCTATCTTAAAAAACTAACAGCAATACTCCTAAGGTTCTTATGGTATCCTAAAAGAAATAAAATTGCATATACCCATCATATTAAACAATGGGATCAGGAAGGAATACATTTTCCAGACACTGAATCATATATAAGAGCTACTCTACTTAAAACTGTGATTGAATGGATTAATCCTAGTTATAGCTCCAACTGGAAATTGTTACATACAACTATAATAATAAATGCAAACAAATTACTTAAAAATACTATTACTATGGATAAGGATAATATATTATGGTACTCATTGACTTTAAATTTGCACTATAATACAACTAAACTAACTAGGTCAAGTCTAGTAAATCATTTATTTGGTCACTTTAGGAAATTTATAAATATGAATATGGATTTAAATGTCTGGTTCACAACACTAATTCCCTTTAGTATTACTAAAAACGTTCCAGATAGAATTCATAGCGACATATTCATCTCTTGGGAACAGAAAAAATTAATTTGTCGGTTGCATTGTATAAAAAATCAACAAGTATTAGATATACAATATATGATGTCAACTTATGAATTAAATTCTGACGAATGGGTTAATACTTCAGAATATATTGACATACTCCAAGGATCTATGTAGGATAATAAATAATTCTTCTTTCACAACTACACCTAAAATCATATTCAGACTGTTTGGAATTATATATAATAATGAGAATATGAAAAATGGAACTTCATGCTTATATAACCTAATAAAAAACTGCAAAACATTACTCAAACCATCATATTGGCAGTTTATGACTAAAGGATATTCAATTCAATTAACCACAGAAAATAAATTAGATATACTAATCTTAGTAAAATTGACCTCTTGTTCTCATTATTGGAGAACATTTACCTGGAAATTCCTCCATAGATCCTTCTTAACTCCTGATAAAGTTTCAAAAAATAATCCTTCTAGTAATGGGGTTTGTTGGAGATGTCAACAGATTGATAAAGCTGATTGGTCTCACATTTTCTACGAATGTATAAAAATCAAACCCTTTTAGGAAAATCCAACAAAAGTCCAAAAAGCAAAGGTATGGCTCCAGAAATCCAAAAACTGTTGATATATAAATCCAAATGCTCAAGAAAGTTGATGTCATCTCAGCTTTATTCACACAAGTGCTTTCACAGATAGCTTCATCAGGTGCATAATACATGCTGATTAGAACACCTATTTATACTAACAATCAAATCATGTGACAAGACTTGCACATAAAGAATTATATATAAAAACACTCTTATAAACACATAAACACATACAATTAATAAAGTATAATTTTAATATATTAAAATTACAGAATAATTATAAATTCATTACTTTCTTAAAGGCCTTTTCTGTAGTACTGGTTTAATAGGAACATGGTCATTAAGACCATGCCCGCAGTTAGCCCTTAGCCTAATAATCCAACTAGCTTCTAACTCTTCTGTTCTACTCCTTACATTCCCCCTTCTCACAGTTTCAAAGGTCCTAGCTAGTACTGAAAACTTAAAAACGTGTTGTATGTCTGTGAATATGTCACTGAATTGCTAAATGACCATAAAGAGGATGAGATATATTTAATACAGACCCTTTTGGGTTTAGTGTTACACAATTACACAATAATATTTTTGCGTTCAATCAAAAAATGTATTGGCAGAAGAACGGTGTTGCTATGGGGAGCTCTTGCTCCAATGGTTATGCAAATGCAGTAATGACGGTATGGGAAACTCAACGGGCAGGATTCACGAAGCCTCTGTGTAAGAGTTATAACTCTTACACGGAGGCTGCAGTTAAACGGAGTGATGTCAGCATGCTCTGCATATTCATGAGAGCATGCTGAATCACACCTAAGGCTAACACGGTCCATGGAAGACAGTAGGGGGCATGTCCGTAGGCTGAGCCCTGCAAGCGGACACGCCCCCAGAAGAGTAAAATTGCCCAAAGTAAACACCCACAACAGAGGCCATGGAAATGCGAATAAACACAACACATTCCCCCACAGACTATGAACATAAAATATATAAATGAACATGTTATATATTTTTTTTTAATCGTAAAGATGTTTGCCCATGAGTGCGATCGTTTGCGCGGGCATGCCCATAGCTTAGCCACAGTTAGCAGTCAGTGGAAAAGGATATAAGAATTAAATAAGCAAAGCAAGCCAAGAAGCAATAGCATAGCGGTAGAGACGTCAGCTGAAGAGCAGGCATTCATGGTTTGAGCCCCCACAACACCAATTTTTATTTCTAGTAAAATAAGCATGAAACAAGTCCCTGACAAACATGTACACATATAAAATCATAGTTCATGTATAATGTAATGAAATAGTCCATTTATTTTGAAGAAATGTGAGATAACAAAATAATAAAAGATGCCAGATGTGCCTATAGCTGAGCTACAGTTTAACAAGGTGAGTGCATCTGCCTGTAGATGAGCAGTAGTTTAACAGGTGCAAAATGAGAGCCCGTAGGTGAGCAGTGGTTTAACAGGTGCAAAATGAGTGCCCGTAGGTGAGCAGTGGTTTAACAGGTGCAAAATGAGTGCCCGTAGGTGAGCAGTGGTTTAACATGCTGAAACTGTGTGCCCCTAGCTGAGCTGAGTGTAATATGAGTGCTGATAGCCAAATGAGGTGTAAACCAGCGTACCCCATTTGCGCAGAGCTGCGCACCATGCCAACAAGCTAACCGACGGGCAACGTTGAGCAAGCCATATCAAAACTGCCTTTACACAGACACACCCCTCGGCCTGTCTAGACAGTCATAAAAAATAAAAAGCAGTGGCCAGGTTCGAACCCAGGATACTATACACCATAGTCAAGGTACTGAACCACTAAGCCATGACAGCAGTACCTATGAATGCAGTAATAGCAAATATATAGGAATGAATACAAAGTGGAGCATGACAAAGCAGGTTTTGTGAAGTTGATACAATTCCAAAATGGCCAATCACAGATATGTGCGGGAAAAACGGCCTATATAAGCCCCATAGGCGGGAATACACAGCATAAACGATTGTAGAACTGACTTGCAGCCAGAATGACAGGACTAGGTGAGGGTAGTTGCTTTCGAGCACAGAGGTGGGGCGTTGAGGAGTCCAGATACATGGTCTGGCTCCTAGTCCACAATCATGAGGCCCAACTCATGCAGGGCCAGGTCCTGTGGGGAGCATATAGGGCTGAGGCGTGGGACCGGTTGGCTCATGATCTCACCAGTGCCACAGGGATTCCAAGGACTGGTGAGCAGGTTCGTCACCACCATGCGGACCTGAAGAGATGCAAGCAGAACCAATTGAACCTTTGGATCCAGGAGGCCCGGCAAATGCCCAACTCCCCACTACTGAGTAAGTTACATGTAATTATGTATGCAACAAATTAAACTAGCTGATATTATGGAGATGTGTATTCCAATATTACTTCATTTATATTACAGCTGCAGGTGTCCGTTCTGCGAACCGCAGAGCCTATGGCGATAGGCTGGTGCAGTTGCGCCACCAGGCAGGTCAGTAATCCTCTCCCAGTAACTGTAAAGAAATATAAAAGTATGACAGTTAGCAAAAGAGTGCAGTGTAGTCACTAAGTAATAGAATGTGCAAGTAACAAGTGTAAGAGTGTTTGCAAGTATTGCTTGATTACAAAAGTGTGTTGCAGTCTGTAATCCAAACAGAAAAATGAAAATGTCTGAAATAAAGTCTGAAATAAAGATGCCCCACCTGTAATATAATAGTACACAACCTGCAGCAGGCTGAAAAGTACAGCTGCAGAAGATGAGCAAATCACATGTGTGAAATATACCCCTGTTGAAATACTGAAACATGACATAAGTGAGACTGCTGCAAAGGATTTGTAATAACTACAGGTAAAACATGTCAATAAAGCCTAGAAGTAAGTACCATCCTGAATAGTAAAATGAAAACAAGTGAGAGAGTGTGAGAAAGTGTCATGAATCCACCAATAAAGTAGTAATAACCCCTGAATAAAGTATACTGCAGTCAGTACAGTATGAAATGCATGTGAGAAGCAAAACCAAACAGCGAAATCTGTTCAAAGTGTTGCTGCAGCTAGAATGTGTATCCCAAAATCTGGATATGTTGCTCTCAGTCTGCAGTATGCAGATAGTATGATTGTCTGACATACCAAACATCCACAGTTGTCTATAGCTATATAAAGCAAATGTAGCAGGATGATGTAGCTGAACAAAGCTAGATATGAATGTGTATGAAGAACAATAAAATGTATATTGATGCAGCAGTAACAGTCCTATCACCAAGCTGAAGTAGTTATCATGTAGGAAACTGTAGTTAGAACAGTAGTGTGTATATATGTGCAGCTATTAGAAATGTACAGCATATGTATTGGTATTCAAAGGTGTTAATATTATTTTCTTCACCCCACCCTATAACCACATATAACCCATTCCACGTGAAAATGCTATGTGCAATCACAATTAACACCCCTGGACATTTGTCCTGTTGGGTCATAAATATTTGCATGTCCATTGATGCATCTGCCCTGTTCATACATCCAAACCTGATGGCCTGTTGCCATCAAACAACCCTGCATGTTGTTGGACTGTGTATTGCTGTTCAAATTATGCATGTGTTATGTTCGCTGTTCAATGGTGTGAATATCTGGGTGTTTGGTTAATGGGAATACTAATGCATGCTGTTACAACTAATTGTGAATGGTATTATATGTCACTAACCCAAACTGTCATGACATAATGCAAAACATAGGACGACAGGGAAGGCGGGTTCCAGCGGACCCACCTCTCCCACCTCAGCTGGTGAGTGCACCTGGCACTAGTGCCCAGTCTGGACCCTCCTCCGGTGGCCCTGTGCCACCTGCGAGTGGAAGCGCTGCAGGGGATGGGGCTCGTCCCCCCTCTGCAAGTGTGGCCAGAGGAGAACCACCACTCACCCTCTGTAACGTCCGGACTGTGGTGCGTAGGGAGATCCAGGACTCTGTTCTTGGGCCCCTACGCCAGCTTGAGGCACAGGTGGCACAACTTACGGGCATGCCTGTTGCCCGGCCTACACAGCCCCCAGCACAGCCCCATCCTGGGCAGTGAAAGAACAGTGGCAACTGCCCATGGGTGGGGATATCAGTTCCACTGTTGCCATCTGTGGACTCATGGGCTCTGGATATCCAAACCTCCGTCCTCGTCAATTGTGTAACCCCCCCCACACGTGTCATACACCGCCCCTGTATGCATCTTGTTTGTCTTGTCTGTTGACCTACCCAACCTACCTCCCCAGCTATACCGACTTCCTTCAACTGACATACCACTCTCACCTGAAAAAAAAAAAAAAAAAAAAGGGCACTCTGTACCCACAAAAAAATTACACCCTATACATAGCTGCCCATTCCGCACACATGTCTGCTGGACATGGAAACTATCAATTACAATTGGCTGTACAACAAGTATTATTGTTGTCCTGACACCTCTCTCAGGGGTGGAAGGTTTCAAATGTCACACCAAATTACATACATAAGCACAGCTGTTGCTGATGAAGAAATGGGCAGCTATGGGCCTTACCTACATCCCTCCTGCAAATCCCAAGCTTGTTTCCCTACTGTCTTACCCTCTTTGTGACCCCTTTTTCACCACTTTCCTGTCTCAGAATTTTCATTTCTTTCAAAGAAAATAGCGCGGGTGTGCGCCAGAGTAAGCACTGTTAAGCGGTTGTAAGCGGGTGTGCGCTTGTGCGCAGAGCTAAATGCCAGTGCGCATGCGTGAGCTCCACGCAAACCAGCGCTAACCCGGTTACAATTGCTTAAAAGTGCCTTAGTCACTCTGATTGATAGGTCCTGTAGTCAGTTCAAAAGCAAAATAAAATCCCACTGTCAGTCCCAAACCCAGGACCTTGGAAACAGTAGTCTGCATAACCTACCACTAAGCCATGACTCTTATACAAGAACATTGTGCTAAAATAAATATATCATGTAATAGTAGGAATGAATGTAAAGGGAATATAGGATGTGTAGTACACAAAGCATGTCATTTTGAAGTACTGTCAAAACTAGTGGATTTCCATAATAGTAGTGTGTGAACAGAAACAGCCATGCTATTTGGTAGCTAGTAGGTAATAATGTCAGTTAATGTACATATATAAATGTATGTATATTTACATATATATATATAAATATATATATATCTATATATAGTTGTAGGTGTCATTGTGCATACATACTTACTACAGGAAACAGGAGAGAGGAATGGAGAAATGTGAATCTACAACACAGCCTGAATCATGAGAGAGATACTAACCTTTACACTCACAGAACAGTGTCCACAGCATACCAGCATGGTCCCCGCCCTTACAATCTGAAAGGGCAACGCCTATCTCACATACCCTTTTATAGCACTGTCCTGAAATCACAGTGAGAACTGCAATCAGTACACAACTGGCTGCATGCAATTAGAGAATGCTGGCTTACAATTGGTGCAGAGGCCATCACATAGACCTATGCAGATACCTACAAAAGCATCCTGTACTAACACTCCACACATGCAATACGTTCATTGCACTGTCTGGAAGCAGACAGAGGGAGAGAGACAGACAGAGACAGAGACAGAGAGTGAGAGAAAAAAAATACACACGCTACACACTGAGTCTAAGCTGTCAGCAGTGACAGTAGCAAGCTGTGCCAGCAGCAGCAGGAAGCAGAAGTAGTGGTAACGCAACCAGCTGCGACAAACACAGGTAATGTAAAGTAGCAGGTTAATAGTCTGCATACTGTGAACCCTCCAAATGTGTCATAGGTCTGTATCTATAGGTATGTCCATGTGATATGTTGTGTGTACGTAGTTCCACCAAAAGGGGATGACTATACATTACATGTCAGTCAGTGTTAGGCCATGATCCTGGCAGCAGTTGTCTGTGCGTTGCCCTCATCAATGGCTGTAGTGACTGTTTTGAAAGGTCAGCCAGGTTCAAAAGGCAGGATCAGCCCATCACAAAGGCAAACTGGCCGGGAACAAGTGTCTGCAGGTACCCAATATCGCTGTATATGTGTCCCATACTGAATAATTCCATAGCTTAGCAGACCAGGCCAGTTATGCTTATGATGTAGTAGTTCCCAGGGTCAGTAGAGGTGCCTCCTTAGTGGTGTGAGACCACTGTTGCTGTATGCCAGTGTCCAGGTACATATCCTGTAGTATGGCCAAGGTTAAATATCAGTCTTATATGCGGTTGTATGTCCTCTTGGAGTGCATGTAGCACACATCCAGGGATACCATCAGGTCACAGTGATGCTGTGTGTTCTGCTTTGCTGAGGGCGGCCCTCACCTGGACATGTGAGATGATAGGTAGTTTACATTCAGCTGTGATAAGTATTTCAACTTGTGGGGGAGAAGGAGGGGGGATACGTGCACTGAACCTGTCTGCAAGAATGTTGCCAATATCTGTGTGTTCGGTGAATGTTAAGTAGGTGTGTATTAACTCAGAGCATATCTGAGGCATTTGGTCCATATGTGTAACATAACTGAAGAAGGCCTTGTGGTTATCTATAGTGTTTGTGGCCATTTTCCTCCCAGAGTAGGCCGTGGCCGTTGTTATGAGAGACCGTAGCTTGTTACCAGTGCTGACGACAGATGCCTTCCCTTATTGTGAATCTGCCCTGTCCTGCAGTAGCCTCCTGCTATTGTTATACAATCTGCCTCTGGCTGGGGCCCACCAGACAGGATGCCTAACCTTTGTGCATAGGGTCTTTGTTAGAAATGTGTGTGCAAGTTCCATGCAATCTGTGGGATGTCCATGGTAAGCATTCGCAAAGGGGTCAGCAGTGTGGGTTGTGGCTTCCACTGGCCCAGTGGGCTGCATGGATACCATCTCAGTCCTAACAAGTGAATAACTGTCTAATCACATACATATCAAAGTAGTCTACTGTGCCGGTGGTGGTGGTGGGATATGTATATCCAGGCCAAGTAACTTGTGTCCACATCACACTAGTGGATGGCGTTCCACATACAGTACCTTGATATGAACCCCCAGAGTGAGGTTGTGCATTGGACCTGTCGCAGTGTGCTGACCGATGGGGCATGCCACTATGTTGTATGGAATGTGGCAGATATTGTTGCACAAGTGTTGGCTGAGCACTGATATCTGGCCATGTACTTGTGTATCCACCATGAGACACACACATGCAACATATGGGAGTAGTAGTATATCACTACACTTGAGTATCATGTATAGTATGTGTGCCATATATTGCTGACATAGTCTGCTGATATCCTGTTTGTGTTCTCTTCCAGGAGATGGCGTCAGCGTAATCCTGCCTACTCTGCAGTGGAAGATGAGGAGATACACCAGAGCCTGGTGCAGGAGTATGACATACTGTTTTCCCGCACCAGCCAGAATCAGCAGGAGAGGGCTGCACTGTGGCAAGACCTTGTCCGTAGGGTAAATGACATTGGCACGCATAATAGGACATACGAGCAGGTACGACATCACTGCAGTGATTTAATCAGAAATGTCCGTCAGCGTGCGTCGGATATCCACAGGCAACAGGTTGCCACAGGAGGTGGGGTGGCCACACATCCCCCCCCTCACCAGACTGGAGGGGCTACTCCTAAGTGTTGTGGCACCAGCCCCGGAACAGCAACAGCAATACACCTGCATCATGATGGAGGATGGATCCACACAGCAGCACGACATGGAGCGTGCAGGTAATATGCCATATGTACACTTGACTGTTCTGTACACTGTTAGTTTATACATGTGTAAGGTGTGTCCGTGGTATGTAGCTGTCAACATAGTATGTAATTGTGCATGTGTGATATTGGCAATATCAGCAGCTGACGTGTGAAAGGCAACTGGTGTACTACTGCACTGTATCATATGCAGTATCAATGGCACAGTTGTGCCCACTGACATTAATTTCCTCATTTCTGCAGGTCCCTCCGGGGTTACAGTAAGGCAGGCCATCCATGCTGGTGAGTGTGTTTAACAATACCTATAATAGTCCTGATAGTGCTAGTAATACTAGTGTAACTCAGTAGTGCTCTGTGTGTATACTGTGGGGTATGCATGCGTGCATGTGTGCAGGTGTGCCTATGTCCACGTGTGCATGTGTGCATGTGTGCATGTGTGCCTGTGTCCATGTGTGCATGTGTGTATGTGTGCATGCGTGCCTGTGTCCAAGTGTGCATGTGTGCATGTGTGCATGTGTCCACGTGTCCACGTGTGCATGTGTGCATGTGTCCACGTGTCCACGTGTGCATGTGTGCATGTGTGCATGTGTGCCTGTGTGCATGTGTGCATGTGTGCATGTGTCCATGTGTGCATGTGTCCACATGTGCATGTGTGCATGTGTGCCTGTGTCCATGTGTGCATGTGTGCATGTGTGCATAAGTGCATCACTGGTAACATTGTGTGGACACTGTAAAGTGTGTTTCCTGTCTTCCTCCCACAGGTTCTGGTACTGCTCTGGTGTCCTGCAGCAGGGAACCTGAATCTGGTGCCACAGGTACTGGTAATGATGATATCTGTGTAATGGTACAGGAAGGTGTGTCAGGGTCCGCCATTGGTCAGCCAATTGACAGTACACAGCTGTCAACCCCATCATTGCACACAGTCATCCTGCCAGTACATCCTTTGTCACCATTGTCCCTAGGTGATGGACAGGATACAGTGGGCATTGACCAGGGTAATGTGGTATCTTTGGCACATGCTTCCCCACACAGCAGCCATGGGCAGGGTCCTGCGATGGTACCACACAGACAGTTGCCCATGGGTTCTCGTGGGAGCATCCGTGGGTGTACTGCCTCTGGCAGATGTGCCCAAAGAGGTCTGTCAACCTCAGCTATGTTTAGGGGCTGTCATGCAGGCACAGTCGCGTATGGAAAGGTACATCAGACAGGGTCTGAGGGAGCTGAGAGCATGTCGCACAGCCATGACTGACAGTATGTGTGACATCGCGGATGCTCTCCGTAATTTCACCGATGTCATAGACAGATGTTGTGGGGACATATTACAGCAGTTCCACAACCAAATGTCCATAAGCCAGGGCAATGGTGGGTGGTTGCGGCGTTGACGTGGCCGTATGCCAGTAACAGCAGCAGCTGGCAGTCGGCGCAGACGACAACAGGCCCGCGCACGCCCCCATAGTGCCAGCAGCAGTCCCAGCAATGCTGGGTCTGTGCTGTCATTGGAACGCCCCAGGAGACCACGTGCACGTGGCTCTGGACAGTCCCAACAGTGACCTGTGTCCAGTCAACACACTCCCGCTTCTGATGACAGTACCCAGTCTGGCTTAGTACTGGATATGGTCCGTAGCACCCCTGCCAGGCACAGGTACCGTGTCTGTGCCCACAGACACTGATCTGTATGACCTGCCAGGTGCAGTCTGTGGCTGTCCACAAACCCCTGTATATGGCAGCCATGAGGTGGAACTGTGTGTGTGCATACACACATGCGAAATGTTAACACCTAGGGCTACCACATACATGCACACACTGCACCAACAGGGCCCCACCCTGTACTGCTGTCCCTCACCAACACACATACACACACATGTCAATTGGTGGTATCAGTGGCAGACACAGGCATACCTAATTCACACCCTGTGCATATGATGACACTGTGCCACCTCCTGCAATCTCCAACATCATTGCGGGAACTGGTAAACACGTTGCTGATGCACAGGGTGACTACATAGAAGTGTATTAGTAGTATCATGTTGGTAACAGTACAGTGTGCTGATATGACTGTGTGTATATCCCAGCATGCCTGATGCAGTAACCGTATGACTGTCCTGAATTGTTATCTGCACCCATAGTACATACCAAAGTGTAACAGCTGCACATTATTGCATGCCGGTGGTAAGGATGTCAACAGATAGCCACATACATGGGTAGCACAGGGAGGAAGCTAATGCAAGTAGTGATATGCAATGATGGACATGTACAGTAATGGTGTCAAGTTGCCCACAATGACTATGCAATGTGGATGTTTGCGCATGTTGATATGTGTGCAGTACCAATGTAATCCAAATCACAATTAACTATGACATAATATCAGTTCTACCATGGGCATCTGCGCTGTGCATTCCTGGGTACATGTTGATAGAGCCTACATATTTGCACTGTTACTTACTGTTAGTGTTACCCCTTCTTTGTTGTACAATGGACTACTTCCAGCCCTGCTTACTGTAGCTTTGTTTGCATGCATGTTTGCTTGGGGTTCCCTGGAACACTGCTTCCACCTTCAATGCAGAGTTACAGTGCTTCTGTGGACTCCTAGTGACATCTACATAGCGTACGATACGTATGTCAAGTTTACACATGACAGAACGTCACTGTCTGTCCTGTTCGCATGTACGTTGCCTGTGACACATTGCACATGTCTTACCTGGCATTTACCCACATGTGCAGTCATATATGCCAGTACGAAACAGTAGCAGTACACCCACACATACACACCTTCAGTATGTTGTTCCCCATTGGCCCTATGTGTTGGTACTCACCATGGCAATCACACTACTAGGGTAGCATGTGCAAAGGTAACCTGTGAATCACCTCTATGGTCCAGTTGTGGTTTATGTGAGTCATGTGGCAATGTCACAGCTGCCACATGTATGCAGTCAACCATCACCCTTGGCCAGGAACGTACAACACATGTGTGGGATGCCACCACATAGCCAATCTGGGGACTGAGCACTCTGAACCCAGTAATGCCATACCCTGTCAGGTGGCATGTCATACTACAGTGACTACAATACCAGTCAGACATAGACACGCACTGACAGCAAGCTGAACACACTGGGGCATACGTGGGGACTTGGAATAGCATCCTGCCTGAGCATCACACACCTCCGCAGCTGGCACACAGGCATATGTTACGTCGGAACAGAGCACATGCCACACATGGCATACACATCCCATGTGCCACACACTCACAGCCTGTAGGGCTACACAACACACCTGCTACAGATGTGTCAGGTACCTGTCTTGGCCACTGCAGTGGGGTCCCGCTCAACAGGCTGTACATGGTGAAGGTCACAGTGATATGCCTCAGGGGCACTATGGTCCACCACAAAACACATGCATACAGGTCAGTCAGAGGCATGCACACATATGACTCAGTCATTGACCATGCCACTATGGATGACCTGAGACATACCTCCCTGGACTACATGATGAGGAACATAGAAGGGACCTGTCAGCATGTGGCATGGGCCAGCATGAGCCTGATCTTGGTTGCCATCATACCCTCACCAGGTATGCTACCACTATATGTAGGAAGGGTGTTGTATATCTACATTCTGCTCAGTCTCTAATGTCATTCATAGGGTATCTGCTGGCTGTCAACGTGTGCTTACATGCTAGGGAAGCCACAATGATGTGCAAGGGGCAGCTTGCACGTGACACCCATGGCCCAATGTATATTGGCGAAGCTCCTTGATACACACATACTGCCTTATGCTGCAGGACACGGATTACATAGCCACCTCCACAGGTATCACACAGGTTAGGACACTAACAGTGCTGTTACACAACACCAGCAGTGTACACCGCAAGATGCATGCACTGGACACTGTCCTCAGCACGGTGAACTGCAATGTCTGTGCAGTACCAGAGTCCTGATTCATGGCTCACAGGTGCAACCCATCACTGCCAGGTTATGCCTCATACCATGCCTGTCGTCCCCTACACATGTAACACACATGGACAGGGGGTGGTATCCCAAGGCACCACAGATACACACACCTCCAGGTTGTTGGCACAGCACAAAGCATCAGGGCCTATTCATGTGCAGCTAACAGTGTGTCGGACTGCCGTTTGGTTCATAGCCTGGCACACACAACCCTCCCATACACAGGAAAACCACCTATCCTCCATAACAACACTGGCAATATGACAGTCTCAAGAACTGTCTTTATATGGCTGGACTGCATCCAGCCAAACATCGTGCGTGAGCATTACTGTAGCTACAACACACTAGTTGAAGGGTTCCCAGCATGTGGTCACTGAATTGCAGTGGAATAACATGTTACCACTCCCACAACAGGTGGGAACATGCAGCACCTGTACATCGACTACATGTAGACTATATGGCCCAGACCAGATGTGTATCCCCTGCTGTAGGTATTTTACCATATACACCCACACTGTATAGACACTTACCGCATGCCCCTGCACAGTAAGACACAGTCATATTGTTATGCATTGCAAATACCATTTATCCACTCGAGGCATGTGTCAGACATGGTAACTACTGCAGGTCACAGGTATTTATGTGTATGTGTCACACATACATCATGTGTGCAATGCCATTGCTGGTTTAGGCAATGGCATGCATTGTTATGCACAAAGACCCACACAAGGTCATAATGTGTGACACAACCACACGTGGCAGTTATGGGTTACCAAAACATACCTATCTGTACTCTGACAATGGTAATAGACCCAGTAGCAGAGCGCACTATTGGCATTACTGGCCAATTAGCCCTGTTTGGCTGTGCTGATAGTGTGGTGACATCCCCTGTGTTTACTGGGGGAATATGCAGCATCTGGTGTATTGTAGTATTTGCCAAAAGGATCTGTTCTCTCACACTTGCATTTACACACACCCTACTACCCCCACACACACACAAACACTTACCATTTGCAGGATTCATACCCCTACCTAACTAAGTCACGACACGTGAGAGAGACGCATTAGCGAAGCGCACTATTAGGATTACTAGATGGTTCTTCTTCTCTGGCTGTACTTATAGGGTGCTGACATCATCAGTGTTTTGAATGGGTAATGTGCATCAGGTAGTGTGATCTCCTGATTGCCAAAACTAACATGTTTTTTATACAGAATTGCACACACACAAACTCCCCACATCCAAACACACACACATTTGTTACTTACAGGTTTCAAACCACTACTTAACTATGTTATGACACTTGAGAGTGACGCTGTAGCAGATTGCGCTATTCGGATTACTGGTAGATGTCTCTTCTCCAGCTGTATGTATAGGGTGCTGACATCATCACTGTTTGGAAAGGGTAATGTGCATCATGTAGTGTGATCTCCTGATTGCAAAAAAGCACATGTTTTTCATACAGCATTGCACACAGACAAAGTTCCCACATCCAAACACACACACATGCCATTTGCACGTTTCAAACTCCTACCTAACTATATTATGACACTCGAGAGAGAAGCATTAGCAGAGTGCGTTATACAAATTACGGGGAGGTTTCCATTCTCCTGCTGTACTTATAGGGTGCTGACATCATCCGTGCTGAGATATGGGAATGTGCATCCTGTAGAGTGCTTTCACAGTTGCCAAAAGGGACATATCCCTCACACAGACTTGCACACACACTAACCCCCCCTTCACACATACTGAGCAGTTGCAGGATTCAAACCCCTACCTAACTATGTTACGACACTCTTGACAAACACATTAGCAGAGCGCGCTATTCGAATTACTGGGAGATTTCCCTTCTCCTGCTGTACCTATAGGGTGCTGACATCATCCGTGCTGAGACAGGGGAATGTGCATCCTGTAGAGTGCTTTTACAGTTGCCAAAAGGGACATCTCCCTCACATAGACTTGCACACACACTAACCCACCTCCACACACACTGGGCAGTTGCAGGATTCAAACCCCTACCTAGCTATGTTATGACACTCGTGACAGACGCATTAGCAGAGCACACTATTTGAATTACTGGGAGGTTTCTCTTCTCCTGCTATACTTATAGGGTGCTGATATCATCCGTGCTGAGATAGGGGAATGTGCATCCTGTAGAGTGCTTTCACATTTGACAAAAGGGACATCTCCCTTACACAGACTTGCACACACACTAACCCCCCTCCACACACACTGGGCAGTTGCAGGATTCAACGCCCTACCTACCTATATTATGACACTTGAGGGAGACACATTAGCAGAGCGCGCTAACCGAATTACTGGGCATCTGGTCTGCACCTGCAGTATTTATAGGGTGCTGACATCTTTATTTCTACAGAGGTATGTACATCTAGTACTACCTGTCAGGTGGGGGATAGCATATATATGCATTTGCAGCCCCCTACGTCAGGGTCAGATATGCACATCGCACTGGCAGGTTATGTTCTATACCATGCTTCGTGACCACAGGATCTGTAACACACAACACAACCAGTCCAGAACACCACACCCACATCCAGGACACACACTTAGCTTCCCTGGGAACAGTGCTGGGATATGCATGTGTTCACATACACCATTCCAGTTGTTAACATCAGGTACAGGCATATTGTGTGTGAGAACTACTCAGGCCTCTACCACTTTACCCTACAGCCACTACAATTTGTGGGTCCATGTGCTATGGCAGAACCACACACCACAGCCACATGGGGGAATACATATTGCACCTGTCCAACTGCAACATGGGTACTCACTGTTCCACACCAGAGGTAGACCACCATTGTTGATATCTGACCATACCCACCTTTCCCTGGACATCCATATCCCATCTCCACCCCAGGCAAGGTTGTCACTGCACACAAACTGTATTTAGCACAAGCATACTCTACACTTGTGAAGACTGGGGTGGGCGACTTCAAAGGACCCATGCTGGGGGACTATACTGGCCACTCAGCATAATCCTTGACAATTACATTCTATGAGCATGTGTACGGTTTGCATTGATCATGCTATCCCACATATACCCATGACTGCTCCACAACAAGACACCTGTCAGGTGTACACCAGCCATATATGAGCCGTACAACAGACAGAGTGAGCTAATACATTGCAGAGCTGTAGCCCACAGAGGGAGGACATCTGTGAACAGTTCCGGCACGGCACTTCATTCACACATAATCATCACAACACAGTATTGACAGTGGAATTGTCCAGAGAATGCAGATAGGGCTCCCCTCAGTCTGTTATTGACGGCCACTTACTGTTAGAGATCCTCAGCAACCCTCTTCCAGCACACACCGACAACATGGCTGTGGCTTAGCACATGCAAACCCTGGGATCTCCACTGTGCCCCTGCTTGACAGAGGCACAGCTCACTTGCCTCACACGTTGCCTTATGTGACCTACTTTACAGTGGCACAGTAGCCTACTGTACTGGGGATGCAGATGCCAAGCACATTCTGGCTGAGCTGTCATTCCTTAGGGCAACAAGCCTAGTATTGACCTCTACACCCATATGTTCAATTGTCAGATGCACAATATTTGTTGTGCTGTTCTACTATTTGCAGGTCTTTATTGCCATATGTGTATCTGTGGAAGATGTTTGCATATGACGGCGATCCACTATATCACTTATGTCTCTGTAGTCATTTACTGTGTGCACTGGGCAGATTGCTGTGTTGTGGTTGATTCCTGGAATGACACGTACAAATACCAGATATGTGTGGCCAACTGCTAAACGGAGATATGGCCTAAGTGTGTGAGCATGCCCAGTTCAGCCTTTCCATGGCATGTTGTCTGACATATGCCTCATTTATCAAAGTGTGCGAGCATGCCCAGTGTGAGTTTTCCATATGTTGCACTCTGAAGTCCACCACATATTTGGGTGTGTGTGAACTTCAACAATATCTCACGTTTATGGTTGTGTGTTGGGTGTCATGTTGTGTACTAGCTGGCCAACTGCTTCATGTCTGCCACAACAGGGATTATACTGTGCCTGCAGGGATTGCATGGGATACTTTGCAGACAGTTGTCAACATACTTTCATAATGACCTAACACTGTAGTACTGTATAGTGTACTGGTTCAGTACTTTCACTGTGGTGGACAGTATCCTGGGCTTTAGTCCTATCACTGCTTGACATCTTCATAGTGAGCACAACAGACTGTGTAGGGGCCAGTTGTGCACATATGACCATGTTGCATTATGATCAGATATGGACTACCTACACCAGGCTCGTCCAACATTGGTAATGTATTCCACAACATGGGTGGACATTGGCAAACACTAGCGATGTTCCCTAGGCCATTTCTGATGCTAGTCACAGGGTGTGTTTGTCCTTTGACACACATTGTAACTGGAGTTTGCCATGACATATGTCATGGTTAGTATACTGTGCCTCCGTCTACCTCTGACATAACAGTGATACCCAGGGTTAGCCTACCATCTCCCATCCACTCATCAGGATTCCTCTTGAGGGATGTCAGTAGGTGAATCTCTGGCTGACCTGTACCGGGAGTTTACTGAAGAATGGGGGTGCCTTCTGTGTTATGGATCATTCTGTACAGCTTGTCCTATGTATGTCAGTGCTGGGGTTCAGGTTTCTCATGTGCATAGCTCACTGCCATTCAGATTGTACAAGGTGCAGCATGTTCATTGATTCCAGGTTGGACATGGCTTCATACATCAGGCACAGCTTGCCTGTAGCTGGGCAGTATGGCAGTGTGTGGGGCTGCAGTTTGTTTACTCAGGCAACACATGGCATCTGTTCATGCTCTTTGCTACTCCTGGTGGGGTACTGTTGTGGACTTTACAGTTGATGGAGGTGTCTGCTGAGGTATATCCCACAGGGGCTATTGTAGTCAATTGTGACGCTGATGAAGGATGACTGCAGAGCCACAGTGACCTCCCCTTATCTACATCTGACAACCTTCATGATTGGGTGGGTATATTGTATGTTTCTGCGAACACTACAGCCACATGTTTGTCCAGTGCAGGATATCTATCACCTTTTGTCCCAGGTCTCTCATTACTTGTTAGGTACGTAATGGGTTAACACCTGTGTGGTAATTTGTGGGCACTTAATGTATATCCACGGTGGTTGTCTATACACAGTTCTGCAATTAGCTTGCTGACATGGCTATAGCTCCAGTTGTCTGTTTGTAGGTGGCCCTTTTGTGGGTTGCTTGTGTCAGCTGGGAGTCGGATATGGTGGGCTGTTTGTACTCCTCTGCATACATGTTCAGTCACAGTCCTTCCATGTTGGCCTATACCTATGGGACATATATACAGAATGGGGGGGGGCCCAGGACCAGGCCTTGTGGGATGCCACTCATATCTGCTTTGTAGTCTGACATGGATGCAGCATGTCTGACCATGTCAGTTCTGTCCTTGGTCTGGTTTGCAACCCCTCTACTGACATAGGGGTATATATTTAAGCTGGTGAACATATCCATACTGAACTCGTAGGGTATTGTCTAGAAGCATATGCGCGGTCCAGCTACGCTGTGTGGACCACATTGCCCTCATCAATGACCTTAATGACTGCTTCAAATGGGTCAAACATGTTTAGGGGCAGGATCTGCAGTTACGACAGCCACACTGTGTAGGGTCCAGTATCAGTAGGTCCACAATAGCTTTCTGTCTGCGGTACATACTGATCCTTTCCATAGCTGTGCAGACCAAACTTGTCAGGATCCTGGGGTGGTAGTTTGCAGTATCCATTCAGGCAACACCTTTGTTGTGAAGGACCACTGTTGTTGTACACTGCTCTTTGGGTACATATCCTGTGGTAAGGCTGACATTGGGCAGTAGTGTGATTTGGCATTCCATTATTCTTGGAGTCCATGTTGGCCTCAGCCCAGGACACCATCACATACCTTTGCTGCTGTGTGTTTTGTTTTGCAGATGATGGCTGTTACCTCAGCATCTGCAATGTCAGGGGACCAGCAGTCTGCTGGGATAGATATTTTGCATTCTGGGGGGGGGGGGGGTCCACTGCACCTGTCAGGTTGTATGTTAGCAATATGTGTGTGTGTTTGGTATATTGTTTGTAATATCTGTGTGATTCGGAGCATATCTGTGGATTCCCAACATGGTTCCTACCATCCGTTAAGTAAGCCTTGTGATTATCCTTAGTGTCCTGTACAATTTGTATCTTCATAGGTTCATGGGTTCATACTTGGCTATCCACCCTAGGGCATTAGTAAGCCTAGCCAGAGTGTGTGTGTCTTTCGCCGCCCCTTGCTATGTGACTATTATGGCCATTTATGAATTTCTTTACTGTGCCTCTGTCTGGTCGTGACAAAGTGAAGACCCCCAGTATACATGTACGATCATCCATCCACTTGGCAATATTCCTGTTGAGGGGTGTCAGTGAGGGGCTCTGCCTAACATGGATTGGGATCCTGTTTCTGGGTGTGGGGAGCCTCTGGGTTATGTATCTTTCCCTCCAGCACATCCTATTTCATTATGTGTTGAGGCTGACATTTGTCACTCTCACAGCTCCAATGGCTTTGATTTCCTGTGGTGGAGCATGTCCATTACTCCTGTGTTGGACATGGCCTTGTACAACAGACATACAATGCCTCTCTGTAGGCGGTCTGTGACTGCATTCAGCTAGGGTGTCTACAGCCAGGCAGCATATGACATATATTTCACACCCTTTATCCTCTTGGTGGGGTAACTATGAGGTCTTCCGAACCGCTGCAGGTGTCACGTACGGTACATCCCAGATGAGTCATTGTACTAGATTATGGGTCTGATAAGGGAACAGTACAGCGGCACAGTGACCTCTGTTGATGTAGATGTGAATCCTTTCATGATACGGTGTCCAATATCTACAATCTTCCTAGCCACATTGGCATTGTGAGTGTCACATGATAGATTACTGTCGACTTGTGTCCCTAGGTCCCTGATTACTCCTTGCATACATAATGGTTTGCCACCTATGTGGTAATTTGTGTGTACCTTGTCTGGTATTTGGTGGGACATTCATACTGTCCAGTGTCTTCAGGATGTCTGGGTGGAGTTCTTGTGTGTGGGAGTGTGGTCTGTCGCATGCTACAGACTGTACAGCAGTTTTGACTACACTTAGGTGCACATGGGTGGTCTCCGCTGCTTTGTGCATTGTCAGTTACCTGGCCGTATGGGTGTCTGTGCTGCATATGGATACTCCCCCTCCTTTGATGTTTTGGTCCAGGTGTTGGGGCCATAACGCATGATATGTGGTATAACCTGGTAGTGCTGGTGTGCTATCACTAGGCTTGCAGCAGGCTTCTGTCACTGCACAGACATCGATGTTCTCCATAATGGGAAGTGCCTCAGGGGCATGCATATTGCAGTTTACACATCTGGCATTGGTCAGCATTACCCTTATGTTTCTTACCACTTATGTTTTCTAGGGTGGTGGGTAGTCTTTTTGGCCTTGCCTACATACGGCTCTATGGAGGTGGCAAAGGCCTTATCCAGTATCCAGACACACAGGGTAACAGGTGCAAGCCATCCCTAGAACAGCAGCATGGCTTGTCATGCTTGACATCTCAAGCAGACAGACATTAGACCCTCTTGGACTGAGGGGTGTAACTGTGCCACCTGTTAAACATGATCATTATGTGTTTGTACTGTGGCATCATTCTTGGTGAGGGTTGGATGCTGCACACAGCCAGTGTCATACCGGCCTGGGGTACATACTCAGAGAGCTCATCCGTGTCTCTTTTCATGTAGACCAGGGAGGTACATCTCAGGTCATTCACACCAGCATGGACATTGAGTGCATCATATTTCTGCTTGCTTTGGGGTGACCTGCGTACTTGTGTTATGTGGCATATTGTGGCAGCCTACAGGCAGCTTACTCTACCCTTTCCCTTGTTCAGTCTGGTGAGTGGGACAGCAGTGTGTCTGCCTATACAGACACCTATTACAACTGTATCAGGCATGTTGTTTCTCCTTCTGGCCTGTGACTGTTTGGCACACCAGCTTTGTGTACTATGTGTTGCATGTGCTATGTTTGGAGGTTGTGGTTGCTTGTGATCTGCTTTGGAGGCTTCTGTTGGTGTGGTGTGTTGGTAATTAGGGCCTCCGGGAATGTTTTTCTGTGTTTATGTGTTTGGTTTACAGTTGTGGTAGGTCTATGTAGGACTGGGTTTGTGGTGTATGTGGTTACCTTTTCCTCCTGACTAGTTTTGACAGTACTGAGCTGGGGGAGCTCAGCCTCCGGTTTGGATACATGGTTGCATCTATCACATATATTTGTATTTATTGGGGGGAGTTGTGGTTGTCTGTGTACTTGGGACAGGTGTCACATTGCCTCTGGATTCACAGATTCTACTTATTGTGGCTGGCCTTAGTGGATTGTATGTGTGGACATATGTTATTGCCATACTACTGATCAGTGATTACTTCCCTTTTTATGTTTGCTCTATCATGTAGTAGCTTCCTCATTCTCTTGCATGGTTTGGTAATGGCTGGAGTCCAGCATGCCAGATGTCTGCGTGTATGGCATTGTGTCTTGTTGTTATTTGTGATTGCATAATCCAAGCATTCCTGGCTGTGTTCATGGAATGCCTGTATAACAGGTTCTGAGGTGTGGCCCATATTTTGCACCTGCACAGGGCCTTTAATGGATTCCACATCAGTTTGGAGGAGTGCAACCTATGCTTTACACATGTTTTTCACTGTGGTATTCTGGCCAGGGACTGGGGTCAGGATGTGTATATCCAGTGTGATTACTCTATGGTCTGGTCTTACCAGTGAAGGATACACTTCTCATCTTGCCATCCAGTACACATGTTGCTGATTATCACATCCAGTATGCTTACCCCTCTTGTGGGAGTGGTACGTTGTTCCTGGGCATTTTGGTTTATGGGTTCTAGGAACTTTTCTCTGACTGTATTGGTGCTAGTATAATGCTCCCGGTGTATGTCTGGGTATTTACAGTCAAGCAATATAATGTGGTTTGGGGGGCTTGATATATTCATGTATTCCAACATAGGCCAGGTGCAGTTCCTGGTAATAGGACAGTAGTCTGCAGCAGGCTATATACTGGGAGGCGGTTTTAGCCATTGGTATTTGACCATGGCTAATCCATGCTGCTTCTTGTTGTGGTACCAACATGGGGGTGTGGTTATCCTTGACATTTATTGCTAGTCACCCTCCTTTTGTAGCTTGTTCCATGTTTTGCGGCTGTACAGCACAGTATGAGGTGTGACCTGGTAGTGTTAGGGTGCTGATGTGAGCCTTGACCCAGTTCTCTATTACAGGACTGATATCTACATTCTCCATACTGTGTGCGTTTACACTGCACACATCTTGCTGTTTAGACTTCTGGCATTGGGTAGCATTAAATCTAGGTTCCTATCCCTTGTGGTACCTATGAAGGTGGGTTTGTGTTTTGAGACTTACCTATTCAGGGCATGCTGTGGGTACTGACAGCCTTTGCCAGTATCCATGGGGCATGGACTGATAGGTGCACGCCACCCTAGCAGGTGGTGCATCATGTCATGCTCCGCATGTCTTCCCAGCCTGAAACACATTGGCTCCCCTTTGACTAACTGCATTACTTCAGCCAGTTATTGCACTTGATCATCCCATTGTCATTTTGTGGCTTCATGCTTGGTGAGGGTGGATGTTAGTCAGGGTGCTCAGGTGTGCATATAGTACATGGTGTTACATTACTTAACACATGGCATTCATGCCTCAGGTGGTGCTGCAGGGCTGCCTCTGTTGGATGCGCATATTACACTCCCTGTACATGTTTGTGAGCAGGTCATGTCATTTTAGGCATCCGTGTTATTATTTGAGTGAGTCTGAGGGGGTATCATTCCCAGGGTTCCTAGTGAGCCAGTGTATGTGCTATGCGTTGCCTCTTTGCCAAGGCCAGGGCATTCTGGGCACGCCTCCTTCTGCCTACTGGGGCAGGCTCAGGTTGTTCCTCCTCCGAGTCACGCTCTGCCTGTGATGGCCTTGGCAATGGTGGGGGGCTGTTTGGCCCAGCCCTATGCTGGTCCTGCTGCAGCTGTTTTCGCAAGATCATATTATGTAGCATAGCACATACCATGACAATTTGGGTACATGTAGTTGGTGTGTACTGCAAGGCTCCACCAGATGTGTCCAGACACCGGAACTGTGACTTCAGCAGCCCAAACACACGCTCTATTACATTACGTGTTTATGCATGTGCCTCATTATGGCGTTCCTGTTCAGATGTGTGTGCGTTTCTGATGGGTGTCATCAGCCACGGCTCCAGTGCATAACCTGCATCCCCCACTAGGTGTCCGTTTGGGATGTCCCCATTGGCAAATGTCTGGTACAGCTGCGTCAAATGCCAGATGTGGGAATCATGGTAACTCCCAGGGCAGCCAGCACACACATTCATTATTATGCCCTGGGCATCACACATGACCTGGCAGTTGATGGAGGGGAAGCCCTTGCGGTTAATGTAGGCCTTACCCTGCTCACCGGCTGGTGCTTTGATGCGTATGTGCGTGCAGTCTATTGCACCCACTACCTCAGGGTATTCCGCTATTTGCTGGAAGAGACGCATATTGCTGGGCAATACCTCACGGGCATTGGGGAAATATACATGATCACCAACATGTGCTGACATGGCATCCAGGAACTGGTGCAGTACCCTGGAGGCTGATGCCTGTGATATCCCCATCATATCACCAGTTGGTCTCTGGAAGGTACCTGTTGCTAGTATACTTAGGCCAACACATACCTTGGTTTCCACTGGGATGGGTTCCCCTCTGTTAGTTCTGTGTGTGAGGCGTGGCCTGCACAGCTCAACTATTTGCTGCAGGAGCTCTCTGTCCACTCTATAGCGCTCTACTATCTCCAGCTCATGTAACCTGTGGTAGGTGACCCTGGGCCTGTACACTCTTCTCCGTCTCCTCACTGTGGGTTGTCTGGCACCATCTGCATTGTCACCACCCTCAGCAAGTCGCCTATGTCTCATTATGACAGCTATGGCAGCCCCTAACATTTCTGCTCTGAGTGAAGCTTTTTCAGTTTTCACTTCTATTAGCTTACTCCTGTCCTGCAGTGTCTCTTGAGAGAAACATCCTGCACTGCTGTTTGCAGAGTTTTAAGTGCTGGGCTGGGCTACTATTCTGCCTGTGTAATTGCCTGCTTCTAATTGTTTTCACCTGCTAGCTTCAACAGTATTCCCTGCTAGCTTCCTACTAATTCTGTTGCTTCCTTTTTCCTTTCTGTTTCCTCAGGGGGGAGCAACGTGCATACCAGCAGAAACACGCTCACAGTGGCTTACACGCGCGCACACATGCTTACATGGTTCAGAATCTACTTATTTGGGTTAAAACGCACGCACACCCATGCAAGCAGTGTTACACGTCTGCCAACAGCTTCCTACATGCTCAGCCTGCCCTACATGCGCGCACACCAGCGCAAACAGTGGTAAACATCTACCAACAAGCTCCCACATGCTCAGTCTGCCTTACACGCGCGCACACTGCCCTACTCGCGCTTCATGGCGCGCACACGTGTGCATGCACGCCTAGCAAGAAACTTTAGTGAAAGTAACAGTGTACACCTTCCATTTCTTGACTTTCCTAGACTTATCTTGTGGCACTCCTCTTTCCCTGATCTGTGTCTGTCATCTGTCATGTTACACTGACCTCCAATGAACTGCATTTCTTTCTACCATTCCCCCCTGTGATGTCACCTATCTCCTATTCTATTCCTCCCCCTTATGTATCTCTTACACTACTCATACTGTGCTCATTTGCTATGTGACTGTGAGATTCAGTATCCTAACCCTCATTTACATGAGATTGCCTACTAATGCTTAGTTACATTTCTTACACTCAGCTTCCCCCCTTAGCAACCACTACACGGTGGCCATGTTGTTTTTGGTCTGTTGGTCCCTGCATTGTCATTCAATGTATTGCATAAAACCCACATTTGTGGGTTTATGACCTTCATTTTTATGTTTTATACAGCGCAGCCCGTTTGCGCGGGGCTGTGCTGCGTTTAAACATCGGAGATCGCCAAAAAAAAAAATTATATTTTTATTATTTTTGCATCGGGTTACCTTGCCAGTGGCCACATATTTGGCCATTGGCATGCTGCCTGACACATATGCACCCTTTATTTGGAGCTGACATGGCTCCGTTGTGAAATTTGCAGAAACGTACTCAGTTGTCAACTGAGTACATTTCTGAAGCTAAAACGTCTCTTACATGGGCTGGTTTCTGCTTCGTGGATCGCTAATATACCTCATTTGCATACCTTTCAGCTGCAAGTGAGGTATTTAGCATGTCCACGCCCAGTCCGTGTAAGAGACGTTTTAGCTGGTCTCTTACATGGAGTTTAGGGCTGTTCCTGGATCGTGAGGCTTGCATGGAGTGTTAAACGTCTCTTACACTCCGTGCAAGCCTTCGTGAATCCTGCCCAATATCTAATTCAAGGTCCATTTTATAATCATATTTTATTTTATAAAAGATTTGTGGACGACTTGTTTTTGATTTGGAATGGTATGGAGATACAATTGTTGGATTTTGTGGCATATATCAATTCTTCTTCTGACTTTTTGAAGTTTACTTTGAATTATTCCACTGAAGGTATACATTTTTTGGATGTATGCATATGTAAGGATGAAAAAGGTGGTTTAATTAGTAAACTATATAAGAAGGAATGTCATGTTAACCAGATACTTAGTAGGCATAGTATGCATCCGAATTTTGTTTTTGACAACGTTGCTAAAAACCAGTTTTTCAGGGCATCTAGACTTAATGTGAAGGATGTAGATTATGAGTATCATAAAAATAAAACAAAATTGGATCTGGCTGCTAGGGGTTATGAGCAGGATTGGTGAGGAAGAACTCTGCAGCTATGGATATTATGAGATCCACTGTAGCTAAACCTTATTTCTCTGAACGTTCTAGTAAAAAGAAAAAATCCTTTGATAATCGACTTAGAATGTCTATACATTATACCAGAGATGTAAAATTGTATACAGAAATAATTAATAAGCACTGGGGCATTCTGATGACCGATGATAGTATCAAGGCTCTGGTTGGTACAAAACCTCAATTTTCTTTTAAGAACATGAAATCATTAAAACGTAGGTTATGTCATAAACCTCAGAATCAATATTTAACTATTAATTCAGGCACCAAAGCATGTGGTGCCTGTAATTACTGTAGTTATGTATCCACAGCTTCTGATTTTAAGCACCCAGATACGGGTGAACTTTTTAAATTTAATACTAATGCTGATTGTAGTACTATGCATGTTGTATACCTTGCGGTCTGCACCCTATGTAATAAATATTATGTAGGCAAGACTGACCGCACTTTGAGAGAGAGGATCAGAGAACATCTATATAACATCAAGAGAAAGAATGATATTAATGCACTTGCTAAGCATGTTGTGGAAACAGATATACAACACATTTTTAAGTTTTCAGTATTAGCTAGGACATTTGAAACTGTGAGAAGGGGGAATGTAAGGTGTAGAACAGAAGAGTTAGAAGCTAGTTGGATTATTAGGCTAAGGGCTAACTGTGGGCATGGTCTTAATGACCATGTTCCTATTAAACCAGTACTACAGAAAAGGCCTTTAAGAAAGTAATGAATTTATAATTATTTTGTAATTTTAATATATTAGAATGATATTTTATTAATTTTATGTGTTTATGTGTTTATAAGAGTGTTGTTATATATAATTCTTTTATTTTTATGAAATTTTAGTTTAATTTATGTGCAAGTCTTGTCACATGATTTGATTGTTAGTATAAATAGGTGTTCTAATCAGCATGTATTATGCACCTGATGAAGCTATCTTTGAAAGCGCTTGTGTGAATAAAGCTGAGCTGACATCAACTTTCTTGAGCATTTGGATTTATATATCGACAGTTTTTGGAGTTCTGGAGCCAAACCTTTGCTTTTTGGACTTTTGTTGGGCTTTTGTTTTTCAGCAAAGGTATAGTTGTTGAGTTGGTAAAAGTTTTTTCCTTTTAGGAAAATGTTAATAATTTTATGCAGGTGATTTATACATATAATTTTTGTTATGACCAAAGCTTTAATATTACTGAATATGACTGAAGGTTTTTTTAAATAGAACTAACCTTTATGTACTTTGGACAATACTAGTTATTGCTAGGAAATACACAACAAAGAGATGGAATTCTACCATAGTACCTACCAGAGAAGATTTTCTGTATTTATTGAAAAAGACGGCCTTAATAGAAGTTAAAACCAAGGAATTAAGAATGTTTCCTATGCCATTATCTAATAATCCTTGGAAAAAAGTTTTAACATTGATTGACACTTTACAAATGGATCTAACCTCCTCTTGAAATAATTATTTCTTAAGATGAATTTATCTACTTCTGTAAAACTTGTTATCATTCATTTTCCATATGTCAGGCTGAATGTAAATTTGTATATAGTTAATTTATTAAGTAATATGATATTATATTGTATTAACTATTCATTATTGTTTATTTCATATGTAAAATAAAAAATATCTGAGTAAAATAACATACCAAGCCATGGTATGTTCATCATCATAACATTCCAAGCCATGGTATGTTCACTTCTGCATCAGGAAATACAAGAAATATACATTATTCAGGGGAAAGAACTGCACAGAGTAACCATCACAACAGACATATAGAGGAGTTTCAAAGCCACAGACAACAGAAAGACAACTAAACATAAAGCTATATCCAGGCATTTGAAGTCATCAGCCTGACAACTAGAAACATTTCCAAGAAATAAGGAAATCTGTTGGAAAATGGTCACGCATTTGTATCCAGCTACATAGCAGAACAGGTCTCCACAATTTGCACGCTAAAGTCCTTTATGATGGACCTAAACAGCACAGAAAAAAAATACATACGTATATATAAAATAGATATATGTATATAAATAAATATATATATATATATATATATATATATATATATATATATATATATATATATATATATATATATATATATACATATACACACTCTAGGGGTACAGGACCACACAGAAAAAGATATGCAACCACAAACTCATAAATACAATGTACTGAGAAATAATATAAAGATGCCTCATTTGTGGCTATGAAGGCAGTCAAAAGTAAGGATTTTGTGACATCTGACAAGAGCAACTGTATCAAGAAAATTCTGAATGTACTTATTGACACAAAGTTCTATTCATAAACAACTACTGCAAAGCTGTATGACGTGGAGTGAATTGAATGGCAGTCTGGATGATCTGGTGAATAAGGAACTATATAAATAGGCAATTAAAGAAGCATGTAAATAATATCTCTGGATCTCCTTGCCTGTTGAATGCCTAACAATTCTGGCATTTTTTGAGTTCTTTAATCCACCCAAAATTTTACAGATAGCACTTGTCACCCTGTGGTGGTTAATGGTGGACTCTACCAAAGAAACACTAGGTATATATGCAAAGTATATCCTTAAGCTACAAGAGATGTAAGCTAAGTATTTACCCTGGACTCCTTTAGTAGATCTGATGGCATAGTGTAATCAACTCTGACTATGACCCAGATGACTCAGTTTCTTTAGTTGTTCAAGTACTTATTAGAATTGGCATCAGTAGGATAAGAACAGTAAAGCATATGCTGTAGACCTTTTCATTTATAGGGGTATGCCCTTGGGGGATAATATCTATGTTACAGTCTCCACTGGAGACTAGGGTTCACATAGAGGTACATGTCTACAAGGGACACTGGGCCAGTTGACTAATAATGAGCAAATGCAGGAGAAGTAGAGACTTAAAGAGAAAATGATAACTTTCTTCATGGACAATGCCATTCCATCATTCACAATCTACTGGATCCTTTCTCTAAGGGAATGAACAATGAGCTGTAGGGGTATAACTGGAGGGTAAATGGGTCAGTGGAATAGCTGAAAATAATCTTAATGGTCAGAGGATAACCAGGGGAAAATGTTATCCTTGACTCCATGCACTTTTATCTTGAAAAAAATCAGTATGCTAGACATAAGAGAAAGTTGGATACCAGTCACTATGAACAATGAATCAGTATATGCAGCATTGCAACTTGATTACAATATCAATGTGGTCAAGAATATACTATGTATCAACAATACACTGAACATGGAATACATCAACACCACTGGGGTACTGCTGAAGATAGGATTAGGCAACCATTTATTTAGGTTTGAGGACAAGTTCAAAAACAGCTAAGATGCATGACAACTGGGGAAGCTGTAGTTCCAAGTTGTGCTACTATGGCTCACAGAACAAGAGAAATGGAGCATTTCAAAAATCCACTGTTTGTGGACTTTAGTTAATATCATTATCATTTTAATAATGATATGTTCATGTTCAATGGCATCTCCTTGGATTTTGCTCCGTTACATGTTTACTTTAGTAGTGTGACTTTTCTAGACATGTCAGTCTTTAAAGTAACAAGTAAACTCAGCGTCTACATTTCTGTGTACAGAAACCCTTATGGTTTAACAACTAAGTATAGACAGCCAGGTAACACCTCAGGCATATACAAACAGTGTAATAATATGGCTAGGATCCTACCAGAGATGACAAAATTTTAAACACAATATCATTCTTCTAAGAAATGAATTTACAAGACAATATAAAGAGTAGTGACTTGATGTGCTTCTAGAAATCCTCATGCAACTCAGGATAACAAGGTCTCCTTTTAAGGATATCAAACTTTTCCACAGTGCAGGCTTCTATACCCAGTCCAGGGAAATCTCAGATGACTGATTGAAAAAAGTGATAGACATCTCCTTCTCTACAGAGTTAGATAAATTAAGGAAGTTGTATATAAGAACATGAACATTATTGACAAAAACAGGACATTCCTGAACTCTAGGCAACAAATTGAGATTTGTGAAAAAATAGGATAATTCTGGAAATTCCAGGGAAATCTCAGGTTAAACTCTATTCAGCCCTACAGAACCCCTGGGAATGTTTCAGGTAATAATTGCATATACTGCAGTAATTCAAGTACATTAAACAAATAATAAATAGAAACAACAACAGACTGATATTTTTCTAAGACTCACAGTTGATGCTCATCCACAAGAGTGGTATACATTATGTACTGCAAAACCTGCAAGGATGCCTGCATAAAGATTTCCATGTAGGCCAAATTATTAAAAAGTTAACCCCAAGAATTTACAAACATCAGTATGCAATCAAGAACAAACCTTGCCACAATGCCTTACATTTACCTCACCTGTATACTGGACACTATGCTTTAGTTTCTATTCAGGTAATAAAAGTAAAGATAAACAAGTGCAGTCCTGCAGGGTTGAACAACTGAGTTTCCGTCATATGCATCCACAAAGAATGGAAAATTTTCCATCATAAATATCATCCCATGACTTTGTTCACCATGTTGGTTGCACCTACCATCTAGGAAATCAACACAGATAATCTGAAAGAACTATAGTTTTGGAAACGCATGATGAACTATTCTTGTTCTAAGAACCTCAAAGTAGTTTTACTCTGGGTATGACTGCTATTTTTAGACAAAATGCAGTGTTTTATATTTGATATTATATATTTTTTATTTGTTATTGTTTCTATCACAGTTTTTGTTTACTCATTTTAAACAGCTGTCTTCCCTTGATAAACTGGAACATATAAGGTTTGCTAGCATTTGGTTTCAGTCATACAAATTATTTTGAGTTTTTTATTTTCTAAGAACATAAATATGTTCTGCATTTTACTTTCCACTTCTTATGTTGTCTATTTATGGTGTCATGAGACTGAAGAAGTCTGTTATGTTATTCATTTTAAGATAAAACCTCTAATTATGGTTTACTTCTACAAGGTTGGTCTGATGATTGATTGATCAGCTTTCATCCATGCAGACTTACTATCAACCATAGACTTATGGTGCCTGTAATCCATAAGCATATTAGAGCATGACATGTTGGCATTTTACTATATCAGTTTGTCTTACAAAGAAATGGATAAAGTAACCTACTGTAAACTTCTCCTCCAATTTCCTCTATCCCACTCCAAACAATGTTCAATTGAATTCCCATTCTTACACAACATGTGCTCACCTTACCATATTCATAGTTCCAGATAATGGAGACCAATAAACACCATGAGCCCAATTCACTACAGAGAGCAAATTGCAACATCTTGAGGGCTTATTACTGATTCTCAGACTTTCACATGTGAGTAGGAATCCATGTTTTCTGAATGGCCATTATCAGCCATCTTAGCATCAACTTAATGGCTCCTTAGATTGTTGTTGAAAGAGTGTGTACCTATTTAATGAAGATGATAATACAGCACAGAAGAAAAGCTACCAATTATGGTTACAGCAACTCACAGCTACCTTTTTTAACTTTTGGATGCAATATCAACATATAGTCTATTCTATCATGTACATAGACCTACGTAGAGCCCATGCTGATTGGTCTTCCACAGGGCTTTCACATCATTGATTGGATTATTTTTTTCCTAAAGTTACTCATTGGTTGATAAATTCAGAATGTTGTACCTTGTGTTTTGTAGAAAGATGGTTTCATTATGTCTTTTTCTTCCATAACCTACACAGACAATTCCATCATATTTACAACACACTAGTATGGCTGAAGGGAGCATTATTTTACAAACATCAAGAATTTCATCATCTTCTTTCGGCTGTTCCCATTAGGGGTTGCCACAGCGGATCATCTGTTTCCATTTCTTCCTGTCCTCTGCATCATGCTCTTTCACACCAACCACCTGCATGCCCTCTCTCACCACATCCATAAACCTTATCTTAGGCCTCCCTCTTTTCCTCTTACCTGGCAGCTCCATCCTTAGCATCCTTTTCCCAATATATCCAGCATCCCTCCTCAGCACATGTCCAAACCAACGCAATCTCGCCTCTCTTGCTTTGTCTCCAAACTGTCCAACCTCAGCTGACCCTTTAATATACTGATTCCTAATCATGTCCATCCTAGTCACACCCAGTGCAAATCTTAACATCTTTAACTCTGCCACATCCAGCTCTGACTCCTGCCTTTTCATCAATGCTACCGTCTCCAACCCATATAACATAGCTGGTCTCACTACCCTATTGTAGACCTTCCCTTTCACACTTATTGGTACCTGCCTGTCACAAATCACTCCTGACACTCTTCTCCACCCATTCCACCCTGCCTGTACTCTCTTCTTCACCTCTCTTCCACATTCACCATTACTCTGAACTGTTGATCCCAAGTACTTAAACTCATCCACCTTTACCAACTCTACTCCCTGCATCCTCACCATTCCTCTACCCTCCCTCTCATTTACACACATATATTCTTTTTTAGCCCTGCTGACCTTCATTCCTCTCCTCTCTAAAGCATATCTCCACCTCTCCAGGGTGTCCTCAACCTGGTCCCTACTCTCACTACGTATCACAATGTCATCTGCAAACATCATAGTCCACGGGGCCTCCTGCCTAATCTCATCTGTCAACCTGTCCATCACCACTGCAAATTAGAAAGGGCTCAGAGCTGTTCCTTGATGTAATCCCACCACCACCTTAAACGTATCTGTCACTCCGACCGCAGTCCTCACCAATGTCACACTACCCTTGTACATATCCTGTACTACTCTTACATACTTCTCTGCCACTCCCGACTTCCTCATACAATACCACAACTCCTCTCTAGGCACCCTGTCATATGCTTTCTCTAAGTCCACAAAGACACAATGCAACTCCTTCTGACCTTCTCTGTATTTCTCCAACAACACTCTCAGAGCAAATATTGCATCTGTAGTGCTCTTTCCTGGCATGAAACCATACTGCTGATCACTAATTATCACCTCCCTTCTTAGCCTAGCTTCCACTACTCTTTCCCATAACTTCAAGCTGTGACTGATCAATTTTATCCCTCTGTAGTTACTGCAGCTCTGCACATCACCCTTATTCTTAAAGATAGGTACCAAAACACTTTTTCTCCACTTCTCAGGCATCCTCTGACTTTCCAAAATTTCATTAAACAATCTGGTTAAAAATTCCACTGCCATTTCTCCTAAGCACCTCCATGCTTCCACTGGTATGTCATCTGGGCCAACAGCCTTCCCATTCTTCATCCTCTTCATAGCTGCCCTTACTTCCTCCTTGCTAATCTGCTTCACTTCCTGATTCACTATCCCCACATCAGCCAACCTTCTCTCTCTCTCATTATCTTCATTCATCAGCCCTTCAAAGTACTCTTTCCATCTACCCAACACACTCTCCTCACTTGTGAGTATGTTTACCTCACTGTCCTTTATCACCCTTACCTGCTGCACATCTTTCCCAGCTTTGTCCCTCTATCTAGCCAATCGGTACAGGTCCTTTTCTCCCTCTTTAGTGTCCAATCTCTCATACAACTCTCTATATGCCTTATCCTTAGCCTTCGCTACCTCTCTCTTTGTCATGCGCCTCATCTCCTTATACTCATGTCTACTTTCTTCATGTCTTTGACAATTCCACTTCTTCTTCACCAGCCTCTTCCTCTGTATACTCTCCTGTACTTCCTCATTCCACTACCATGTCTCCTTGTCCTCCTTCCTCTTTCCAGATGTCACACCAAGCACCTTCCTAGCAGTCTCCCTTACTAGCTCTGCTGTAGTTATCCAGCTATTTGGTAACTCTTCATTGCCTCCCAGTGCCTGTCTTAACTCTTCCCTGAACTCCACCTCACAAGCACCCTTTTTTAACTTCCACCATTTAATCCTTGGCACTGCTTCACACTCCTCCTCCGCTTCTTGATCACCAACATCATCCTGCAGACCACCATTCTATGCTGCTTAACTACACTTTCCCCAGTCACCACTTTACAGTCTCCAATCTCCTTCAGACTGACCCTCCTATATAGAACTTAATGGGTCATAATTCTGTGCAGATAAATATAGATCTACAAGCAATTCTGATCCCTGCAAACAAGAATGGAGGTTACCAATCCTGATCATGCTTAATATAATGAGAACCAGTGGGATTCATCTCTGAATTCCCATTTTTCCCACTACAGGTCAGATCACAGCTGTCCAAGTGTCTGATTTGCATTTCACATGCTTAAGGACATAACTGTCAGCTTTCATATAGTTAAATATCATTCTTATCATATCACACAGCTTGTGTACTAGATCATGCTATCCCCTCCCCCAGGTTTTACTAAAGCTTTAACACAGTTTGGATATTATTCTGAGGAAGTATGCATAAATGAATGGAAGAACTTATTTCATTTGTTTTGAAAGTAAATACATTCTGTGTTCACGGCTGCTAGGCATAATGTCAGCTTTGCAGCAAAAAAAAAAAAATATTCCAGTACACAATTCATTAGGTATTGTAAGGAAAAGATAATGGAATGTAGTTCTAGTGGTGAAATCACTATATATGCAAAAACAAGGGTGGACATCATGTCAGCTCAAGAAAAAAATTTAGAAACATGAAGACAATTGATTACCTCTATGTAGATATATACATATGCAATAAACAGAGTTTAGATTCACAAAGACATCTGTATGCCATAATCTGAATTCTAAAAGACACCCACTTTATTTGACTTGGATATGTGCCATAGAGGGATAACACCCCTACTATGACTGAGAAAAAAACACGTTTGATTAGCTGTGCAGGCACTGGAATACAGGGAACAGAGGAAGATAGAACTGATTGAGAAATGCTGGCAATCCTACTCTGTGGGGAGAAACCGGTTATACAGGGATTTTGTTGAGTGAGATTGGAGACTTGCAGGGGAAACAGCTATAACCAGAGACTTGGACTTGTCTTAACAAGCCTGTTATGGCAGACCTCATTAGCATGTGGGTAGGATTATTTAAATGCAGATGGAGGGCAGAGCTTGCTTTTCTCATAACATAAGTTTATTTTCAGCCAACATGGGACAAGTTAGAGCCTAATATAAAAAATACAATGGCTGCATATGTGACATGCTCCTGCTTTGCTTTCTCTATGAGGAATGAACAGGTCAAATGATTGTGGAGGGTTGTAGATAAGCAGGCAGTTACAGGGAGCATAAAAGCATACAAAAAAACACACTCATTTGTTTGGGTTTGCAAATGCTGTACTTTTAGAACTATTTTCAAACGAGTGCAAATAAGACTATAAACTCTTGACCTAAGCTAGCTGACCACACAAAGGTGCAGCAAAACATTAGACAGAAGTTAATATTAGCCATCCTTAGGAAATAGCACCTTTATTAATAGTTGCATACCCATAAAGTGAGCTTAGTTACTGATCACATTATTCTTTAAATCATTTACAACTAAGCACAGGCAAATAACCACAAAGAACATTAAGACAATGACCCTAAGAGTTTGCTGTTTTATAAAACATAAAAAGGGAAGCATTTTATTTAACACTTGCTTACAAGGAAAGTCCAACTCGGGTAGAGCTCATTTTCAGCAGAGGCCTGGGAAGAAATGCTCTAGACACATGTCGTTGGAATGAAATTGGAGTACTGGGAGGAAACCCATACAAATGCAAGTAGGACATGCAGACTCCACACAGAAGGCACCCCAGCCAAGAATCGAACTGGAGAACTTTTTGCTATGAGGTGACAACACTAACTGCTGTAGCAGGTTTCATACGAAGACATCCAGTAAAGTGCAAACTACTGACAGAAGGATAATTCAGACTTATAGAAAAATAAAAGTTTACATCTTCAAAAATAAAAATGTAAGTAGAAATATGTAATGATCAAATTTATTGTATGAAATTAACAGTGATGTGTAAACTTCTTCTGTTATGAAGAAATATGTAAAACCAAAGCATTAGCTCAGTATGTCCAATGATCCTAAATATATTTTAAGAACTAACCCACCGATATCTCAAGATGACAAGAGTTGCATGAATGGGAAGTTACAGTAAGAGATTTATTTAACAGGTCCAGGGAGATTATAATCCAAATTGCTACTGAAAAGTGGTACAGGTCCACATCCCACATAACACAGCATTACCTTTTCCCACCAGTGTTTCCTCTACCATTAGTTACACTGATTTCACTTCACATGGCTGTTACTATTGCAGGATGTTTCTGTTTTCCTATAATTATGAATCCATGGAGTTAGTTTATCCAAGTAAGAAGGAGAGAGAAGTGCAATGTACGTAACAATGGTCCACAGGGAGATTCTACCTGCAAAAAGCATGATAATTGTTTAATGTGTTTTGCTGGTGGGGGACTTAAACTTTTGTATGAACTACTTAGTGTTTTGGGAGTTGGTAATCAAATCGTCAAAGTGGAAGTGAATCAACTCTACATATCATGTCATGCAATCAAAAAACTACAATGTGCAGTTTTTTCTTTATTATATACTACTCTTTTAGCCTAGCAAGTATGATCTTCTGAAAGAACTGTTTTTAATATGTGTAAATACCATCCCTTTATAGGTCTTGTATTCACATGATGTGGGGCACAATCTCTAGAGGCAGTTTCTTCAAGTACCATTTGTACCTAGAGTCAAAGTACTCTGCTATATGAGTAACTTTATACACAGAACTTTTATTTGACTATTAAAGTTAATAACAGGGGGCACTAAGAAGGAAGCTATGATCACATTCCCCACATTGCTATTCTTGTTGAATGAAATGTCTCTCAAAATCAAAACTACTTTTAGTTAAGATACAGTTCAACATAGTCCCCCTGTTGTTTACTCATTTGCTTTCTGAAATGAAAGCATGCAAAGTTCAAACATCTCTAGCCCAAGGTGGTCCCATCCAGGCAGGACTTCTTGATGCTGCCTATTTTGCATTTTCTCCTGTATTCCATTACTGTTAGCTCACTTTCTTTCAGATGCAAAACTTGTACTATGGAAGCCAGGAATATTTTCAGATATTATGAATAGTTTGAATGGCATGCTACTTTTTAAAATGTTTATCAAAGCTATATTATGGACGACACACTGCCTCATGTTTTTGTATCATTTGTCAAAATGTAAATTTTGAAAATCAAGGTTTACTTTTTGAAAATGTTTAGCAATAATTTTAACCAGAAATGCATTTTAATGTATGTACCTTCAAATATTCAGCCCCTATCATCATCTTAATTTTCAAAAATAGATGGCACGCACACGCACACACACACACACACACACACACACACACACACACACACACACACACACACACACACACACACACACACACACACACAAGTTTGACCATGCATGTATGTAAATATGGTATGTTTAGATAATCCTCAGTGACTACAATAGAGCATTAATTAGTTCCTTAACATTAACTTCTTTCCTTTCTACAACATAAGAGCTTAGCTTTCTGCAAGTGCCTCTGCTTGTTAATTGGTCTTTATATATCAATAATGCAGTTCAAAGTATGTTCTATGTTGCTGATTTTATTGTGAGATAATGCTACTAAAGCCACTTTGTTTGCTCCTTTATTTTTTTTAACAACTAAAATGATTCTGCTACAGCTCAGATGTTCTCTTCATCTGACACTTTGCTATATCAAACCTGAAGACTTTGACAAAATTGTAGCATTCAGTCATCAGTGACATGGGGAGTGAACTAATAGGTGGTATTGATTTTTCTGATAGAAGCCTGTGCTGCATTTTCTTGAGAAAGAAAGTTCTTTTGAGCTGTATACAAGAGTCATATTGCTTCTATGTGATGGGCCTGTCAGTCTTCATAGCAAGAAAAAAGAATTGCATCCATCTGATGTTTTGACCTTTTTGGAGCCATGCAGAACATGACCCTATTAATTGCTATAGATGGAACAAAATTCTGATCACTGTTTTGGGCACTTTTGTGAGTTTCAGTCCCAATTGCATTAGATGCAATTTGATCATCTTTATGGATGAGCTGTCAATGAATTTTATCATAGTGGTACTAGTATTCACCAAATCTATTGATACATCAGATAATCTAATCAAACATGCTTCAGTTTTAAAAGAATACTTTTTTGTCTTAAACTAAAGGTGAGCCGTTTTCACCACCATCCCTTACTCATGACAGCCTGCTAACTCTGCTAATTATAATGCATATAAAGCTTTGGTAAAGTCAGACATTCTATTCCACTGCTTTTATTCCTCATACATTTTAACCTTATTGCTATGCTACCTGCATTTGGTCAACAGAAACGTGCAATTTTTTGTCATCATAGACATACTGCAACTACTTGTCTGAAAAGTGGCTTAATTATAGTCACAGTTTACAGTCATAAGGACAGATGAACTTCAGACACATTATTTACAATAACATCTTAGTGACTACTTTAATTTTAAGAATTATCGCCTCTCCCCAGACATTATTGCTGCTTTTCCTTAGTCATAACCTTGACATGTCTGTAAATACAGTTCTGGTAGTAGTGAATAAATTAATATGGAAAAATTATCTATCCCTTAGATCTAAGTTTATTATCTTAGTTCCACTGCACCATGGTGAACTTTATAGGTTAACAGGATTGTACTTGCTAAACAATTTGAACAATCTTATATAGTCTATCTCTGCATCCTAGGAAGTATAACTTGTAAGGTTAACTCCCTTCATGATAAGGGACATACTGGGAATCCCTGTGTCAAATTTATATGTACCCATGCAGTCAACGAGATTTGATTTGAAGGATGTACCTATTAACATGCAAGTTTGTTTTACAAATAGAAAATCCTTTGTGTAATAATCCTATCCAGTCAACGAGCCCTATTTATGTTACAGCATGTAATGAGATACTGTTAATATTAAGAAGAAGGTCAAGTAAAACAGGGTCTTTCATATTTTTTTATTCTTTATTTATGTTAACAACTATGGAAGCCTAATTCTTTGATCATCAGTTCATATTAATATTGCAGTCTTTAAATATGGAGTATTACATACATACTAGTCAAAATATTATATTCAATGACCAGCCTAACAATGATGGAGTATAGACCTCTTTGGACCTCTTTGGATCCTGAGGCTATATGTTTGCTCATTAATTGTGCAATAAACAAAAAAAAAAAATAGTGTTACTAATTTTATTTTGTTTTTAGTGAAAGATGTTTTACATAACTATGTGCCAACAGCACAGATGCATATTATCACAACACATAACAAGAAAAGTCTCAAAATGTATTTATACAATAGAATTTTGCATGAAATGACGAGTAAACACAAATGTATTCCCAGTTTATCACCATTGTCCCAAATAGATAGGGGAAACAAATAATTGATCTGACATTGTTTATTCCATCTCCGCTTTACTCGTATACAAACTTTAAGAGCTAAAAACAAACCATAAAATGCAATATCCTTAACAGTTAAGGAACCCATTCCTTTTATGTGCCTGTCAGAATTTTTTGTCTATGCTCCCTTTTCAAATTATATCACCTTGTCCTTCACACACTGCCTCATTATTCTTCCTAATTGTTGAGTTTTTCTTTCTCTCATCTATCTATCTACTCATCTATAGTTGTTGGGCCTTAACAGAGTATCTAGCCATACAGTGCCCTCCATCCATCCTTTTGGAATGAAGCTTCTTAACCAACCTTCAAAATGCAAGATATGAATTATTTCATTCTCACTTTACCCCTTTATCTTTCCTACCGACTTCCGTAGCACATAGTTCAATTGCCATGGAACTTGTTTATGAAAGCTGACATCCCATTCTATGAAACCATTGTACCATTTCATCTTAACAACTGGAGATGCAGTTTGTCCTTCCCCTCACCTTCGACAATTACCTGTCTATATTTTTCAAATTTTATTAAGTTGTCCTATGGTTTAGTGCCAGTGGTGAATCCACCTTGTACAATAACTCCACAATATAAGATTCAAATTCAGTTTAGCTGTTCATCAGAAAACATGTCTAATCCCTCACTGTAAAATGAAAATATTCACTATACTTCTTCCTTTCCCAAGTTGTTCTAGTGAGTGCTGAAACCACTTAAATTCTTATACAGAGTTCCACATTTAATATTATTACCTTTCCCATCCCCAACTTACTATCTACTGTGATATCATACAGTTATGAACTAAGTAATGAATTTCCTCTTCATTAACTAAGTCTTAATGGTGAACTTTAATTGCTCATATTTTAGCCACTCACCATATCTCTTCAAACTCTCTCCAAATTATAGGTAACATATTCCTCTAGTCATCATTTCCATTTGTTAAAAACAATCATAAACAGATTGATGAGAGTAGGTGTGCTTATTATATATAACTTTCTTCCTTCATCTCCTTAGATGTATCACTATTGATTTACCAGACCTACTTTTTGGGTCTTAAACAATCTTCTACCCATTTTCTTAAGCTAGGTCATGCACCTGTCTCTGTTAATATCATAGATAAGAAACCCCACTACACTATGTCAGATGCCTTTTTTATATATTACTCCTGCTTGATTTTACCACGCTTCTCAGCCTGTTCTACAACTTTCCTACTATCTATCAGTTTTCTTCATCTGTTTTACCTTTCACAAATTCCTTCTGTCCTTCATCTTCCAAGGTTGATGTGATGCTGATGGCCTCTAATTTCCTAGCTAACATCATGGGTAACATTTTTGTGTCAACACTGATTAAAGAAATAGGGTGGTGGCTCTTCATGTCCATTCTATCCTGTCATGCTCTGAGAATTAAAGTTGCCCTCTCTGTTTCAAAAGTGCCCAATAATTCTTCTTTTCAAATATCCTAATAATGTACTTATATATACCTACTACCCATTTCTTTTTATAACGTTCTCCAGCAAAATCATCACCACGAACAGTGCAATTTTTCAGCTACCCTACCACCTGTACAGTTTGCCCTTACCAAACCTCTCTGTCAAATCAATTTCATACGTCCCTTTTAACGCAGTTCCCTTACCATAATGATATACCTTCATTTTCCTCTGTTTGATCTCTCCCCATAGCTAATTTGCCAAGAACTCTCTATTTCTCATGTACATGCACTCTCCTCCTATATATGTGTGTGTCTATATATATATATATATATATATATATATATATATATATATATATATATATATATATATATGTATATATGTATGTATGTATAAATATAGGTTTGCTCCTTATGAGCAACTGTTGGTGAGTGACTAAGCTGGCTGACAGGTTTCTGAGATTGAACAATTCCATGGGGTTGATGAATATGCCTTTACCTTGTGTTTATGCACTCTCAGAATTAGTATATATAATTAGCAAGGGGTGTGGAGGGTGGAGGGTGGCATGCCTTCCTACAAGAATTGGGGGGGGGGGAATTCAATAAAGCTTACATTGTTATTTTTTCTGTGTGCACATTGCAGCATGATGCGGACATGGGAGCGAATAAATTTAGATTCAGTAAACTCTGTGTAGTAGCGCTCAACCATGCACACTCACATGCAATTACACAAACCTTTGTAGAATGCATTCAGCATAACTAGCTGAAATGTGTCCTAATGAAGCAAAACAACAAAGTGGAGTGATCCAACAATCTTTAATAAAATTTTGTAGACTCTGTGCCTGTACTGGTAATATATGTGAACATTTTCCATTTACAGGAGTCTACATGGAAGTACAGGATGCCATAGATTGAACTCATGTACACATCAAGGTACTACCTGATAAGCAGGGTAGAATCTACATTAACTGCAAGTGATACCACTCCATCAACTGCCAAATCATGTGCAATGTCCAGGGGATTATCTTGAATGTGTGTGCTGACAACGCTGGCAGCTATCATGACTCCCATATGTGGCACACATCACAGCTGTACCAGATGGTTGTTAGGAGGGACAACTCACATGGCCATTTACTGGGGGATGCTGGCAATGCCCTGGAACATGGATGATGACACCCATCAGAAATGCACACACACACACAGAAGAATGCCATAATGAGGCACATGCACAAACTAGGAACATCATAGAGTGTGTGTTTGGACTTCTGAAGTCATGGTTCCAATGCCTAGATATATCCGGTGGGGCCTTGCAGTATACTCAACGCATATGTACACAAATATTCACGGTATGTGCTGTGCTCCACAACCTGATCCTGTGGCAACAGCTGCAGCAGGATCAGCAAGGGGAAGGGACACACATCCCCACACCAATGACTAGGTCACCACAATCACAGAAGGACTCAGAGGAGGAGAAGGTTAACACCCGCACTACACTTCAAGCAACACATAGCCCTTATAAACCCACACCACCAACACCCACACATAGAAACATTAAATCCACATATGCAGAGGCCCTTAACTGTAACCTGCCCAAGCAACAAGGACCTCTGATGCTGAAATGCAAACAAACACCAATCACAACCAAAGTGTCACATAGCTCACAACACCAGTGTGCCACCCAGCAAAAGCCCCTAAGGCAAGACAATGTACCTAACACTTTAGTCATAAGTGACTCTGTAGTCAGGCACACTTTATGTCCCACTCACCAGGCTGAACAAGGAGAAAATTACAGTCAGCTGCCTGTTGGGTGCCAGGATCCGCCACATAACACATGCACTCAAGTCACTCCACAACAAGTACAAATATGACTCTGTCATTATCCATGTTGGAGTGAATGACTTGAGATGTACCTCCCTGGACTTCATGAAAAGAGACATGAAAGAGCTCTCGGATCATGTGGCCCAGTCAGGTATGACCCTAGCCCTGAGTAGCATCCTGCCTTCGCCCAGAATGATACCGCAATATAAGGGCAAAATTATTGACTTCAACAATTGGCTAAGCTTCTGTTGTCATTCAAAGGGGCTCCAGTATCTGTCTGCCTGGGATGACATGATCGACAAACCATAATGCTTTGCCAGAGATGGTCTGAACCTGTCGCCCCTGGGATTCATGTTACTCGCTAAAGCTCTTGCCATCCCTATAATGCCTTTTTTTAGGCAAAGTTCAAAGGACAAAACCACCATCGTAACAGGTACAAGCATGCAAAATCTGAAGGTAATGCTACTCAATGCTAGAAGTCTAAACTATTTACAACGTAGGTCCATAACCTACATTGTATCCTTGAAGAGTATTATAACATATCCTTTTATCTACGAACGTGGTACAGTATGCAATTAACTAGTGGTATATTTGTACAGAAATTAAACTGACATGTGACTTCAGACACTTTGTTTACTATTGTGTGTCCATTTGCAATTAGTAGGCCTCATGCATGAAACATTCATACAGTCCTACTGTAGCAGATTAGTGGCACATCATTCAAAAGAGAAGTTAGAAAGTGAGGCTACACATTGAAGTATCTGACTTCAGACTTGTTTGTATCCTAAAAATAAATGTGGTTTGTTCCGCCATCCCCCAAAACAGGAGTCTCCTTGTAACTGCCATAACAGTAACTCATCTCTGCTACCCCCAAACCCCCGGTATAGGGGTGTTTGTCACAGTTATTATCCCCCACATTTTCAGGATAATAATATAGATTTGATCATTCATTGCATGTGTTAGGTAACTGATGAATAGCAGTGTAAATTTTCATGCAGGTGGTTGTGTGATGGATGACCCCAGTTCTGGAAAGCTGCTTCAGTGGCCAAAAGGACTAAGGCAGCCATCATGTTTGATGAAGCTATACTGCTGTTGAGGGTTCTAATCCTGGTATAAGTAGATGTTTTGGAGGTGTACTAGCAATAGGTTGTGTTTTACAGATTGTGACTCTGTGTCCCATACTGTTATCAACTTTATCTTGTTTTAATTCCATATTTGTGCAGTGCGGCACATGTATAAAACCTTTTTGATAAGGCTTAGCCAGTTTACACAGAGTACAACATTGCAGAAACAGTGAAGGAGAAACTGGGATTTATGTCAGACTGCCAATCACAGACAATGGATACATTCAATTATTGTCATTAGTAATTGTAAAATCCCGGCCTGGAGTACAGATAGGAGTGGGCTGTAGAAGCAGGTATATATTACATAATAGTAAGTCCTGGATATGAGCAATGTGCCTCGCATTTTTGCACTGTTACCTACATGCAAACAGGTAAAAAAAAGGCAAATGCCCATGCATGTACACTTAGTTAATCATAGCACAAATCTGATGCTTCTCATGCTATTGCATTTTATATATATATATATATATATATATATATATATATATATATATATATATATATATATATATATATATATATATGTCCTTAGTGCCCTACATACCTCTCAGCCTTTTAGATCAAGAAATCTGGACAAAGCCACAAATAATGGGGGAACAAAGGCCCAAAGATAGGGACACATTTTTTTTTAATTGCTTTTACAATAGAATAACAGGCATTGCATGAGCATGATTTTTTGAAGGATAGGAAGTCTGAAATTCAAGTGTGTGACATTATTTTCTGATTCATTTCTCAATGATTACCATTGATATTCCAGAAACCACAGTTTTGTGAGAAACAGACCAAAAAAAATGTGTCAATAATCTGGACATTCTGAGAATATCTGGACAATTCAGAGGTATGGTGCCCTATCATTCTTAGACCCCATGCCTCTCCTAACACTACTTGTGGAAAAGTTGCAAATTGAGGGCACAATATAAGTATATGTACATATATTGACAAGCCATCCATTTGTTTTCCCACCAGCAACACCAGCAATCACAACAACCCTGGGTCTCCTTGATTTTTCCACACATATGTCAACCACTGTACAAATTGCAATATATAATGTGGTGTGCCCCCTCATGGACAGGGCCAATTGATGGTGCTCACAGGCTTGCTCATCCAAATGCAAACAGACAAATATGCTCAATAAGGGTATTTTTGTTACACAGCTAGGCTACTAAACAGTATTTGTCATGTATGGTACTAGCCTCAGATGGCACTAAGAAGCAATGTGACTATGCAGGCCTCCCAAGCTGTTGTTCAGCACAGGGCTTGGTTATGTCATCTAGTATGAGTTCACCTGCAGTCCTACATAAATCACATTTTTGCCATGGTACATGCATTAAGTACTATGTTCTGCAGTCCATGAACTGAGATAAGTAGAGGTTCTAATCTCACTGCAGTCAACTGTGTGTGTGTGTGTGTGTGTGTGTGTGTGTGTGTGTGTGTGTGTGTGTGTGTGTGTGTGCGTGTGTAAACAAAATTGGAAGTATGTATCCCTATCTGACTTCCCAAATGGCATGGTTTTCCATTGTTTTGCTGCTTGCACACACATCTGTTCCAAGCAGGCCTCCAAATACAGGTCACCCACATGTCCTGCTAATATCATCTACCATAAGATCACTTGTAGTCATGCTAAAATCATACTGGTGGTGTGGTGTGTGTTAGGTGCTGTGTCATATAGTATATAAATCTAGATAGGTAGGGGTTCTGTCCTCACTACATTCAGCTTGGTGTGTGTGTGTGTGTGTGTGTGTGTGTGTGTGTGTGTGTGTGTGTGTGTGTGTGTGTGTGTGTGTGTGTGAGTGTGTCTCCATAAAGAAGGGTATAAGTGTGCAGCGCACACTGACTTCTCAAATGGCATGGTTTTGTACTATTTTGGTCCCTGCACAAACATTCAGTCAAAGCAGGCCTCCAAACTCTTATTCTCCACATGACCTGCTGATGTCATCTACCATAAGTTTGGTGGGAAGCGAGTTTGATAAAATAGAAAGTAAATTGAAATCAAGGGGGTATCAAGAGGCCATAGTACGTTCTGCCAGAAGGAACGTGGAAAAGGAATTGGGTCTTCCAGTGCCCAAGTTTATTTTTGTCACCAAATTTTCTCAATTTTCCAAAGTTCTGAGGTGGGAGATGATAGAGTAGGAAAATTCTTTCCAAGCAAAATCATCTCTCTTATGGCAGGTATCAAGGTTGGGACATATAAATGCGGAAGTGCAAGGTTTGCAGCAGAGTGATGAACCTAGATGGCACAAAGATCAATAATAAAAATATAGGGCTTTGGAATATTATTATTATTGCAAAGGGGAGTGGTATATATTATTGGTTGTGGGTGTCAAAAGTGGTATAGAAAAGTCAAATTAAGAATAATGGAACATCTAGGAGACATTAGGAATAGTAGACAGGAAAGTCCAGTGGCTAAACATTTCTTAGACTTTCAGCGGAAGGATTAATATTTTGTGTATTAGGAAGGCCATTCAGGAGTTAACAACAAAAAATTATTAGAAATGGAGTCTAAGTTCATTTTGAACTTTAAAACTCTTTCTCCCAATGGCATGAATTTAGACATGTAAATTTTTCCATGGTATTAAAGAAGAATATGTAATATAGGTTTCGGGGAACAAAGCAAACACAGGACACACATTTTGATCAAAATTAGTTGTACAGGGCACATATATATATATATATACAAAAAATTTTTTCTTGAGCATATTTGCACTATGTATATACGATATGAAGTTGCTTTTGGGCATACAATATATTAATATATATATTTTGAGGCTTTTTGGAAAAAAATTTTTTTTTTTTGTGGGGATATAGTTCAAGTTCACACATTCAAGTCATTTATGACAAATGCTAGTAGAGGGAAATAAAAAAAAAAAAAAAAATATTATTAAGTTTTTTTTTTATATTTTTTTTTTTTTTTTTTTTTGTAAGTGATAGATCGCATTATGCATAAATGAAGTGAAGTCATAGAGATGAATTTGGTTGGTTGAGTGATGGTTTGTTTAATTGTTTAAGTGTTTAACTATTTAAATGTATGTGAAGATGTCTTGATTGGATTGAAAATATTAATTTAATGATTTATATGGTGGTGTGAACAAAAACAAAATGTATTCCTTGAGGGAAAAGAAGGAGGCCGAGGTGTGCAGTGCAAGAAAAGAGTTTTTTTCACCAGCTACCTGCATGTCTGTGGCGTTCATAGTTTTTTTCATTTTTCCTATCCGTGTTTTTTTATCTATAAGAACACCTGCAGTCATATTAATAACAGACTTGTGTTGTGGCAAGTGCATTAACTACAGTGATCTGTACTATGTAAACCTCAATACCTAGGGGTTCTATCCTCACTACAGTCAACTTGATGTGCGTCTCCATAAAGAGAGGAGTAAGTGTGTATTCCACACTGACTTCTCAAATTATGTGGTTTTGCACAAACATCCAGTTGAAGCAGGCTTCTGAACACTTGTACCCCACTTGGCCTGCTGATGTCATTTACCATAAGATTCCCTTCAGTCCTGTTATAAACAGACTTGTGCTGTGGTGCATGCATTACATACTGTGATCTGTAGTATGTAAACTAGATAGGTAGGGGTTCTAGCTTCACTGCAGCCAACTTGGTGTGTGCATCCATAAAAAAGGGTATAAGTGTGTATCCCACACTGAATTCACAAATTACATGGTTTTCCACTGTTTTGGTGCTTGCGCAAACATCCAAGAGCAGGCCTCTAAACTCTTGTCCCCCAGATGGCCTGCTGATGTCATCTTCTATAAGATTACCTGAAGTCATGTTAAAATCAGACTTGTGCCATGACTCATGCATTAAGTATTGTGTCCTGTAGTCCATAAACTTTGATAGGTAGGGGGTTTATTTTTACTGCAGTCAACTGTGTGTGGGTTGTTGGTGGATGTTACACAGAACATTTTACAGCAGTCTATGGGACATTGCCGTCCTGTCTTTGATATACACTGCTGATGTCATCAGTGGTATCAGATTATTAGATAGGTATACATCACAACAGGCCATGGTCACACACTAACCTGACAGATGGGCAGATGTCATCTTATGCCATATAAGAGAGACACCAGTAACATTCCTGTTATTGTATGCATAAACATCATACATCTATTTGCAATTGTGATGGACAGGTTGACACATTAGATTACACAGGAGTCCCCGTGGACTACAATGTTTGCGGATGATATTGTGATCTGTAGTGAGAGTAGGGAAGATGTTTGGAGACCGTGAAGAGATGAAGATATGCTATACAGAGGAAAGGAATGAAGGTCAGCAAGACTAAACAGAATATATGTATGTGAATGAGAGGAAGGATAGAGGAATGGTGAGGGTGCAGGGAGTAGAGTTAGTGAAGGCAGATGAAATGAAATACTTTGATCAACAGTTTTGAGTAATGGTGAGTGTGGAAGACAGGTGAAGAAGAGAGTGCATGCAGGGTGGACTGGGTAGAGAAGAGTGTCATGAGTGATTTCTGACAGAAGGCTATTAATAAGAGTGAAAGGGAAGGTTAACAAGATGGTAGGGAGACCAGCTATGTTATACGGGTTGCAGACAGTGCCACTGACAATAATACAGGAGTCATAACAGGTGTTGGTAGAGTTTTAGATGTTATGATTTGCATTGTGTATGCTGAGGATGGACAGGAGTATTAACTGTATATTAGAGTGTCAGGTCAGGTTGTATGGTTTGCAGACAAAGCCAGAGTGTGGGATTGTGTTGGTTTGGAAATGTGCTGAGGAGTGAGGCTGGGTGTATTGAGAGAAGGATGCTAAGGATGGAGCTGGCTGCTAAGAGGAAAAGACGAAGGCCTAAGATAAGGTTTATGGATGTGGAGACAGAGGAAATGCAGGTGGTTGGGGGTGACAGAGCAGAGGAGGGGTATAAATGAAAGTGTATGATCTGCTGTACTGACTCCTAATGGTACTATCCAAAAGAATTGGAAGAAGCAGATGACACGTGTTTGGAGAAACTCCATCTGTACACTTGTGGCAGGAGTGTAGAATAGGAGCATCTATTTGAAGTCTAATATCTCAGGACTCAGTCTGGGCTTTAACAGTGTGTCTTTGTATTACATGCTCTGCTCTGCTCTGGATTGTATGCAGAGGCTGTAACACTTTGTCCTCATATGTGCAGAAATGTCAATACACTTTCTTTCAAATACAATTGGCTGCTGCTATGTAGCAGAGCAGATCTAGCTGTCAGAACCTCTGTTGCATAACAAGCAGCAGTTTACCCACTTACATATCAATAACAAAGGTATTGATCCACCTTATGAAGGACCTCTTAATGTATACCCCATAGGTTAGTCACCTGAAAATAGCAGTCAGATCACATGTACTCCTCCTTTTTGCATTTTTTATGCAAATACCAGTTTCAAACTTCCCATTATCACCTATCATTTTCCCTCTGTTTCCCTGCTATCATAGTTGACATGAGTTTTTGACTCAGTGCAGATAATGCCTCATATGCACTGAACATCCAGTATCATCTAAATCACTGAAGTGCAATTTTAAATAGATCCACCTAAAGTAAGAATCTGGAATCAGTGCTCTGTTGCTTCCAGAACAGTAACACTAAACAGGTTGCCTGCTCACGCACCTTGAATCCTACTCATAATATGCACCCAACACAAACCATCATGTGCAGAGGTACTCCCTATAAACCAGCCTAAACAGCAGACACATGCTAAATACAACCAGGCTACATCTAATACTACACCCAAAGCAGACAATACACAGAAGATATATTATCACCAGTGTCTCACCACTGAAGTGCTTAAGGCAATAGGCATCTATTCCAAAGGTGTTCATAATAGTTGACTGCATAATGCAATGTACAGATGCCCCACTCACCAGCTTAACCAAGGATAAGTTTAGTGTCAGCTGTGTGGCAGAGGTAGTCATCACAGCACACATGCAATCAAGTCTTTCACAACACACATGCAATCAAGTCTCTCAACAACAAGTCCTGCTCTTAATCCAGCATACTTCATCTTGGTATGCACAACTTGTGACGTGCCTATATGAAATATATGAACATGGACATAATTGACCTATCTAAACATGGGTCCCAGCCAGGTATGTCCCTATGTTTGATCAGCATTATAACTTCACCTAGGATGATATCACTATATAAAGAACAACATATTTTCTGAACATGACTAAGTTTCTGGTGTTATTCTAAGCTTATATAGTACCTGTCAGTGTGGGATGACATGGTGCATAGAGCATGCTGTTTTGCCAGACATAAGACACTTGACTGCATCATAATCCCTTTTTTAGGCAAAGTCACAAAAGCAGAATTACCAATGTGAAAATGTACAACTCCAACAAAATAGGGGTCATGCTGCTAAACCCTATGAGTTTCACATCTTAAACCACACTGTCTGTAAGCACTCTATGCAGTTAAGATGTTGATGCTTGTGCAGTTACAGAAATCTGGTTCAAGGATGTCATCATTATCATCATCATCATCAGCACCCTTTTTCCCATTTTTATACATGGGGGCGGGTACCATGTTAACTGTAGCCAACTCTCTCGATTCAGTGCTACACTCCTGCCTTCTTCAACAATCATGGCTGACTGTGGCAGATCTTCTTTCACACAATCCATCCACTTCTTTGCTGGATATCCTTGCTTCCTCTTACCTTCTTCCTGTCTGTCCCAAATCTTCCTTACCAGATTGTCTTCTGCTTTTCTACACATGTGCCCAAACCACCATAATCTTTTCTCTTTGATATTTTCTGTAATTGGAACTACTTTGGCTTCTGCTCTTATGTCCTCATTTCATCTTCTGTCCCACAGTGTGCATCTTATCACCTTTCTCAGGCACTTAATTTCCATAACCTCTAGCTTCTTCAACTGTTCTGCCTTTACTGCCCATGTTTCTGTACCATACAGTAGTACTGGTCACACCACTGTCTTGTATGCCTTACTTTTCAGCTTCTTTGGCATTCTTCTGTCATAGACTACACCAGATACTCTATGCCAGTTGGCTGCAGCCCCTCTGATTCTGGCTTTGACCTCTTCATTCAGACTACCCTTCTCCTCAACTACTCCTCCCAGATACTTGAAGCTGTTTACCTATTTCACTATCTTTCCTTCCATCTCTGTTCTCAGCTTCTTCTGATTTCCCCAATCATTAATAGGACACTGCCCATAACATGTAAGACCACATGGTCTATTTATTACTACATGGAACAATTAAAGTAGAACAAAACAACACAGCCAGGGGTGAGTGAAACTAATCATCCATTGACTGGAATAATTATAGGACAACAAATTCACTTGCAAAATATTACCTGGAGTTTGTCAAATGAAATGCCATGGAAAGAATAGTGCATCACCCCACAAGGTTATCTCATATTCCAGACCTGTTCTTCAAAAATATGAGTGAAAAATGTAATGGCACACGTGTAGTGCCTGCACTTTTAATCCAACCATAAGGCAGTATGTTTTGAAGTAGATATAGCTACTGAACTCCAGAAAGTTGAAGTCAGGTTCACAAACATCATCCAAGGAACAACACCCTCCTAAGGGATAGTCTAATGTACTTCCAAGCCTCCCTTTCCACAAAGGACATTGACAGCTATACTGAGTTACTCTCTGATGCCCTGTCTACACATCTACACAAATATAAACACATAGTCATACCAGATAGGCTCAAAGATCCTCCAGAAAATACAAACCATACCAATATCCTGGCAGATCGATTCAGTGCCAAATTCACCCCCTCTCACCCCCTAAATGGCCCATCTCAATACCGGAAGATTGCCAAATCCCAGTAATAACAGCCACACAGGTACAAAACGCACTCTCTAAAGCCAAGAATACAGCATCCATGGGACCAGATGACATCCCGGGCTGTGTACTACATGAACTACAATATGAACTGGCACCTCACCTAAGTGTCATGTTTAATCATAGCCTCACCTCAGGTTTCATGCCCACTGAGTGGCGCAGAGCTACAGTTATCCCAATCCACAAGGGGGGATCTACCTTGGATCCCGGAAACTACTGTCCCATCAGTCTGACAAGCCTTATCTGCAAGGCCATGGAGCGTATTATCATGGAACTTATAAACAAAGACATTGGCAACCTTCAAACACTGGACCCCACCCAGTTTGGGTTTGTGAAGGGCCAATCTTGTCTCCTGAACCTGATTGACTTCTTTGAATCAGTCTCCAGAGCCATGGACAAGGGTAAGGTGGTCCACACAGCCTATCCAGACCTTGCCAAGGCCTTTGACACCATCCCCCACTCTGGAATCATAGATAAACTTACTAAGTTGGGCATTAATCCCTATGTCACCCAATGGGTTGCTAAATGGCTTACTGATAGAACCCACACTGTAAAAGTAGCCGACTCCAAATCCAGCTCCAGACAAGTGACAAGTGGAGTACCTCAGGGTTCAGTCCTGGGGCCGCTCTTGTTTGGCATCTACTTCTCTGAAGTACAGGTCAACACTAAGGGACTCTGGCTAACAAAGTTTGCAGATGACTGCAAACTGGGAGCCATTATTGAATCCCCAAATGATGTGGATACTCTACAAAAGGGCCTTACAGAAACAGATGCTTGGTGCCAGAGCCATGGGCTCAAGCTCAATGCCAAGAAATATATTGTTATCCCATTTGGGAAAAACATGTATCCATGAATTACCATATAGGTGGCAGTACACTAAACACAGAAAGTGTGATAAGAGACTTAGGGACACAAGTGGACAGTGGTCTCACCTTCGATAACCACATCACCACAACAGTCAGGAAATCCTTCTATGTGGCACACCTCATCACGAAGGGCTTTTCATCCAGAAAAAAGGAGGTCATTGTCCCACTGTACTCATCCCTCATTAGACCCATTATAGAATACAACGCCTCATTTGGTATGTACCTCTCAAGACATCTGCAACAACTGGAAAGCCCTCAGAAATACCTCACTAAAAGAATCACAGGCCTAAAGCAGATGCCCTACGCTGACCGCCTTAAAAAACTCCAGCTATACTCTGTCACATATCGTCTACTCAGAGGCGATCTCTGCTTAACATACAAGGCCATGTCAAACCCAGAGCTGTTGGACATGCTACACTTAAAGAAATCCCAATCCCTCAGAGTTACACGCTCCAGGGATATAAACCTTGTCATCACAATAAACAAAACATGCTGGAGGGATAGGTTCCTGACCCAGAGACTCCCCAGACTCTGGAATAGATTGCCCATACATGTCAAGCAGAGTGCCTCTTTGGACCTCTTCAAGAGGAACCTTGACGATTGGATGGGAGAAAGGAAATTCACCCCAGGGATCACGTCAGTCGCCCTGCTAGACAGGGGTCCAGGAAAGTAAATAATGTGGGAAGAAATAGCCAGGGAATTGTTATGGCTAGGCTTGTATAGGCCCTAGGGCTGATAGCCTAGTACCAACCTATGAACCTATGAACCTATGAACCTATGGATGTCTGTCATAACTACATTATACAGTAAGTGAAAGAAGCTGCTGGTTACAAATACAACACTGAGAAACCAGGACTGGAAGGTCACTGTCCTCAGTGTAAATATTCCAACAATACACCTTCAAAAACCTTACAGAGCACTTATGCTAATAATTTACACAACATATCTAGGGATAACCATACAACTTTTTCATTTATATCTGAAAACTGATATATACAATATAACTCAGATGTATTTGGAACCAAGTCTGTATGGTAGCACACACACTGACCCAGTGTAAATTCCAAACCTGCTAGCAGACATGCTTGGCTGAAAAGTGCTGACCCCCCCCCCGCCACCACCAAACCTACTACAAACCATGCGTGCAACATCACCTCTAACCTGTGGTATCTACAATGAGAAATTTATCATTGCCCTCTCCATGACTAGGAGCACAGTCTCCATGGGACCATATGGCATTCCAGCCTGTGTCCTTACAACAACCATTTTCAAAACACGTAAAGGATGATTAGCAAAATACAAGTGTAATTATAGGTCCATAACTTTATGCAACCTCTGCTGAAAGGCAATGGAAACAATTTGCATGCATCTCAGGCCTAAGGACATAGGTGACCTCCAAACACTAGATGTGTTCCAGTTAGGTGTTCTCAAGGGTATGTTGTGGCTGCAAAACATGGTGGATTCAAGACTGTGGCCAGAGACATTCAAAAAGTCAAAGTTGTGCACACATCTTATCGTAACTTGGCCAAGGCCTTGAACACAATTCAACATTCAATCTCAGTGAGAAACTAACCAAGGTGAGTATCAAATCCTGTGTTATCAGTTAGTTTGCAAATGGGATCACAGACCAATAACATTCAATCACAGTGTGAGATTTCACCTCAAGCAGTAGACCATTCACCTGTGTGTGGGGGTGTGGGGGGGGGCAAAGCTTCACCTCAAGCAGCAGACCTGTCACCTGTGTGGCAACAGAAATGTCAGTGCTGTGGCCCCTCATGTTTGACATATATGTCTCAGAAGTCCTGAAAAAAACAGAGGGTTTGTGGCAAACCATCTTTGTGGCACTAATGACTGCTGACAAAGCTATGGGTGTTACATCAATTGCACAAAATGCATCAGCATACCCTGTGGTAATAATAAATGTTCCTGCTTATTATAAAATAACCAAGACTACACTATTCCCCACTTCTGTATTGATAGATCTTAGAACATATGTCAACTGCAACCTGGGTCTACTTTGGGGAGGCAGGCATTTTACATCTTACATTTCATTAGCAATGGCATTATATCAATAGCAAAATATGTTATCAATCCCCTATACTAATCCCTCATTGGTTGTATTAATGAATATAATCCTCCTTTTCATATGTATTGTACCAGACATCTGCACCAACTTGACAAACCTCAGACATGTCTGAGTAATAAAACATCAGAGGGTCTCCAACACATGTCTTCGTTGATCAGACTGAAGTAGCTGTCACTGTGTGCAGTATCATATAGATAGTTTTGAGGCAGATTATGTATGCCTTACAGGCCAGGTCTATATTATGTGATTGAAAACCATGCTCATCGAACACATTTTCATCTACACATAAACAGTGAACACACTAATCTCCAAACGGCCACTTCAGTGAATTTTTCCCAGGGGAAAAAAAGTACTTGGCTGTCATCAGGGATTTCTGTTTTCCCCACTGTAGTGCAATCTTAGAGTTGGTATATTTAGTTAGGGGGGTGGAGGGGCAAAGCTCCACACTTTGTAGGGTTTGAAAGTTTGTTTTGTTTTTCTTTGGCCAAGCGATTTTTTCCCCTGGGGAAAAAAATTGCTGAAGTGGCCATTCGGTGATTAGTGTTTTCGATGTTTATGTGTCGATGAAAAAGTGTTCGATGAACATGTTTTTCAATTACATAAAATAGACCCTACAGGCCTATCTGTGCCCAAAATGGGATGAAAATACTGCACACCTGTAGCTAATGTGGGCCTAGAGTTACATGTTTCAGGACCTTAGTGTATACTATGGCATACATAGGACATGCTGGAGAGACAGATACATCTCTCAAAGGTTATCTCTCCTCTGCAGTAGGCTTCAAATCCATGCCAAGCAGCACATTTACTTTACCCTGTTGAAGGAGATGCTGGATGACTTGCTGTGAAAACATTATCTGCCATGGATCACTGCTGCTTCTCTCCTGGGCATGGGTGGTCCTTGCTAGGAAAAAACTTGGTCATGCATTATATCTGACTGTTAATATTATATTGTGATATATCAGCTATGTTTCTAAACACCATGAGGTGTCAGAATCTATGGTGATGTACATGCAAAAAGGAACATTATACTGTACTGCCATTCTGATGAAATTTGTCTTCACTACTGTCATACAGTCCTGAGCTCTGAATGTGATAGGTTGACTTTGGATGTGCACCCACATGTTTGTACCTAACAATCCTTAAAGAGATATTGAGACACATTTAATTGTCTGACTTCACAGCTCTTACAACAGCATCCACTATAAAGCAGATAAATTATTATGCTACCAACTGCCTAAATAGCTAAGTACAATCTAAATGACAGGTACAATTATCAGTTCAACAGCACAAATGGTGGTAACAAAGTCATATTAATATAGTCACCTGTGCATTAGATGCATAGCTTTAGTATCCCTGAATCCAAAATATAGATGACAGGGATGTGGCACAGTTATTATCACTTGCACAAGGTGTTGTCTGGGTGTGCAGGAGGCCTAGGTTGATACAATAGGTTGGCAAGTGCCTGTGTGTGTGTGTGTGTGTGTGTGTGTGTGTGTGTGTGTGTGTGTGTGTGTGTGTGTGTGTGTGTGTGTGAATAAGCAATGGAAGCAGCCATGTTGGACCATGTAAATGTTGTGTGTGTGTCTGTAGGTGCCATCAATGTAGCACTAGTATATGAGTGTCTGCATGAACACAGCCAGGCTCAGTTCTAGCCCTATGTGTTTGTATGTTGAACAGCTGTGAGCCATGCAAGGTAGAGCTGACAGATCATCATCTCCACCCCTGAACACGAGAACTGGCTCTGCCAGGAGTTGCACTGGAACCTCTAAACCCAAGATCAGATGCTGTGCTACTACCTAAGGTGACCGATGTCTGTTGGACATACTTCCTTAAAGGGAACACCCAGGACCAGGACCCCATGGCCTGCTATGTTTGGGTGTGGACAACATACTTCCTGCTGGAGCAGTGAATGTACTGCAAGTATGGGAGCATGATCAGGCACTGCTACATTGGCTCTCAGCAGATGTAGTTGCTGAATTATGCCCATGAGGCTGATGCTACTCTCCCAGCAGATGTTCCATCACAGACAATGTGCGTTCCATGACAGATACTCTGTGTTGTGTTCTCTCACAGACACATTCCATTCCAACACGTCATACAACCAGTCCAGGGAATCAAAAACACAGTGGAGGCAGTCACAAATGTCAGATTGTGCTGCACCTATAACTCTGAGCATTCTTCTGGAGTTCCTTTCTGAACATGTCTGTGGCTCCATGATGGCCCTAAACATACATTGAGTGACATGTGTCTAGACACCTGCAACAGGTGGGGCAGGGACCGTAGGCCTCATCCAAGCACCTCTATAAATCCACCTGTGTGGCACCTTGTCAAATCTTTGGCTATGGCCAGTGTCAACAGTCACTTAAGCTGCAGTAGCCACACTTCCCTGGTCAATGTCCTTGCCTCCAACTGTCCAATATCTATGGCCTCAGTGGACTGAGTATCTGTAGACATACTGAAGGGGGGGGTCACTGGATGTCAACCTCTGTGTCAGAATCTGCCTCTGCAACCCCGGCCATACCTCAATGTGGTTACCATCATCATCAGAGTATGATGAGACACTAACATCAGTTGGCGTAGGGGACACAGAACCAATTCCATGTTCACCTGTGATAAAAGGAAGGAAAACAGGAATACATTCATACCAACACTACTATGCTGCAATATATTTTAAGCAATTTACACCACTGTCACTATTACATGCATTTATACCTCTCAAAATTTTAGAGCAAGAAATGTAGACAAAGCCATGAATAATGGGTGGACAAAGGCACAACAATAGGTGCCATTGTGACATATTGCCCTTACAAACCTAGAAAGGTAATAAAATAACAGGTATTGCTTCACCATGACATTTCTGCACGGTATGCAGTCTGAATGTGTCATTAATGACTTGTCAATAGTTTGCAAGTCAATCACTATGATCTTAAATATGGGCCAGAGGTATGAGTCAAACATCTAGACATGCATGTGAGAGAAAGAGAGTGATAGATGGATATGTATATGTATATGTCTGTATGTATAGACATTTATACATAACAGGTCATTTAACAAATATCTGTACAGTTTGACAAGTGTACAGAGTGTACAGCAATCCATATAGCAGACCTGAGATGACACGTTAGCACATATATTGGAATATATCTACAGTACTGACATGAACATAGTCTCCTTACCAACTGCAGGAGCTCTATAGCTGTGAATTCCTGATTGCCCTGATAAAATTAAAGGGAGAGATGATGGCAACAGCACCACATTTAACATTATAATAGGGGGTAATACTTTTAATAATATATATCTACAGTAACTGCAATGTTAACAAGAATGTGGCTGACAGCCTCTAAATTAACTTAAAACTGCAGCTATCTTAAGATACCCTCACCAAAAAAAAAACAACCTAACACACATAAATGCTATATATACTTTTAAAAAATGAATGCAGCTGTATTCTACTGGTGATCTAACAAAGCATACCTGAAATTTCCTCCTGAGATGCAGGAGTGGCACTTACATCCAGAACGTATTGGCTAATGGATTGTTGGGAGCTGTCCTGTCTGGCAATGTTTTCCAGGAATTCATGAATGGTGGTAAGAGGGTGTACTGCTTCAGCCCCACCACTGGTGACCTGATGATCATGTGCCACTTTAGCTGCACGCCTCCTTACAGCATGAATCATGTTTGTGGCTCTGTGTTGCGCCTGCTCGCCCAATTGCATTAAGGTTCCGGACCAATTCAACCCACAGAGCAGCACATTCTGATGTATTGACCTGCCATCAGGACTGCATGATGTTGGCAAAATGCTTCAATTATGAGGTCATTCTGTGCCTCAGAAAATGTGAGCCTACAGTGAGCTGGCATATTGTTTACTGAAAGACAAAATAATGATAACACATATAAGGATCACACAAGTACAAATAAACTGTGGACAGATAAAGCAGTAAAGGAAGACTGTCCATGTTCACTGCTTGATTACAATTTAAAGATTCAAAAGAGGTAAAAAAATAACAAGGTGGGGCACAAAACAAGGAGAGTAGCAATAGGAACATATCCTTTTTTGATCTATAACAGATAGTCACTTATGGTCATACACCCAACACAACAGTCCATTGTATTTTGTGCCATTGCAGGAACTCACCCCCCCCACCCCAAACAAAATCCCATATTAATAGGCTAAGGGACAATTGTGTTAACCAAACAAAAGTGTAATATTAAAAGTGCTATCAAAGGACCTGTGAATGAAACATGTACATAGTTATCACACAGGGTTATGCCTTCAGCCTACTCTACAACCTCTGTACCTCTCAAATAGCTGGAAAACAAGGCTATGTAATGAGTAACGTTCTAACAAATGCTTACTCATTTGCATCACATTATTCCTAAGTAAATTCCAACATATGTGTTATTTAGGTAGCAAAATGGATACATACCTGATGGAGTACAATAATTCTCTGCCAAATTATACTGCTCCAAATTAATTGTCTGACTTATGAAATAACTCTCATCCACATTGGTTTGCCTAGTTGCACATTTGTCTTTTTATAATGGTGTACATTAGTAATTGATTGCATCTGACCTAGTCTGTGCTAATTACAGCATACACTGCTAAACTGCATGGTAATCAACCAATCCTGTGAAGCTACTCAACAAGATATAAATTATCAATGTAGACGCCATGCCCTTTCTTATATGTGGAGTGAGAACATAGTGGAGTACATATTTTTAGTAACAGCTACATTTTACATACACTTGTGGGCGCTACAGGCTGAAGCCAATGCTGCTGCTGCTGCCAACAGCCATAGACAGAGAGGGTGAAGACTTTGCAGGCTGACAAAACAGTAGAGGAACTTTGGTACCTCTGGCAGCCTTGAGTCAGATACAGAGCTAAATGCAGGGAACCCATCCAAGTGGAAATTAAGGTATGTGTTGAAGTTAGTATGTTAGCCACAGGTACCCTTAATAGACTACCAGGGAACATGTTTGGTGTGTCAGAGGCATCAGCATCCAGGATCATCCAAACATTCCTGCATGCTATGATTAAACATGGCAGACAGCACATATTTTAACATAAGTTCTGAGGAGAGGGTCACAAGTATGCTATAATTGTAACATATATCACACTACTCTCCAGTAATGTGTGCCATACATCCCAGTCATGTACACATGAGAACAACACCTGAGGAACAGGGTAGTGTCTACATTAACCTTAAGGTCTACCACTGGAACAACTGGCAAGTCATGTGTAATGTCATGCAAATCACTTGGAACGTGTGTCCTGGCAACCCTTGCAGTTAACATGACTTCCATATGTGCCACATCTCCCAACTGCACCATATGTGTGCTATGCGGATATTTCCAAGGCTCACTTAGGTGTGGATGCATACTATGCACTGGAGTCATGGCTGATGAAACCCATTGGACATGCACATGTGCACGAGCACACCCCCCACACACACACACACACAGAAACACCTTAGTGAGACACAGAGACCAACCTGTAATGCTATAGAGCATGTTTTTTCGGTGATTGCACTCACATTGCTAGTGCCTACTTACTTTTGGCTGTGGGCACAATCCTCTGACATGCCCCTCAAAGCTCATAGTATGTGCTATGCTACCCAAGTTAATATAGTGGAAACAGTTCTAGCAGGATCATCAAAGGGATGGGGAACACATCCTACCGACAATGTCAAGTTCACCACAGCCACAGGCAGATGACGACTCAGAGGATGAACAAACAGTAGGTGTGGTTGTAACTAGACATAGTCATACTCAGTAAGTCCTTGCACTGACTATGAGACAAACCACAGCACACTGACTCAACACCTAGGAGGCTAAAACCATCCTCCGACATCACTATACATTTGTACTAGGGATGCATTAGAGGTAACAGTTCTCAACCATAACTAAATCATACAACAGGCAGGATGCCAGACATGTAGAGTAACCAGACCAACACAGTGTTGTTAGTGCCATAGGAGACACGCATCTTTGCTCTGCCACCTCCAAAAGAACAGTCAATGTTCATTTGTGACATCCAACCTGTCTTTCTTTAGTTAGCAGCCGCATAGCCTATTATTCCCAGTTATTTTCCTTTGACATTGTAAATACAATCATATAGAATGATGCACACACTGTATGTCCCAGAGTACTGGAATGATAACTGATGAATGACCAAGGAACACAGACATGTAGAATAGTGCTCTATATTTGTAAGCAAACACCCTAACTGGGTGTGTAATCAGTAAGTGCAGTATTTTAAAAGTGAAACATTTCACTACATATACAGGTAACGTAATATTTTAGTATGACTGTGCATTATTTTCAATTTGATTGTGTGCTGGTGGATGACTGCTGATGCCTGCTACAAAGGTGTATGTTTGAAACACAGGGTTAAGGCACTCATCCTGTGTTTGGCGTGTGCATTGGATGATGAATTGGATTGTAGAACTATGTAGGCTTATTTCCTGTGTAGCAACATAATCTATCAGTGTTTGTGATACACTGATTTTATATTCTGCATATTAACACTTGTTTATATCTCAATATTTAGAGCTACTGTTTGCACATTGCTGTGAGTAGCACAAACGGCGTTGGCTATGCGCAGCTGGTTTGCTCACACACCTGCAGTGCACAAACTGTAGAAGTGGACCAACCAGGTAGCAGACAGGACTCAGGCATCTAAAAGTAGACCTGGGATGCAGTCTCTTAATGTCAATCTGCAACGTACAAACCTGCTGTCATTGCACTTCATGTAACAGTGAGAACCTGAGGATAAATATTAATGTAGCATATTTTTATGAAACTTCTCCTGTGGCCGCAGATATTATGTATTGGCCTGGAGTTCACATGGACCTCGGTTCTGATACAAGGATTGCACACTTGTACTTTGCTAATGTGACCTTGCATTACATAACAATGTAATTAAACATAGAAAAAAAAAACAAACAAAAAAAAAAAACAAATAAAACCAAACTCGGAAAAAAGAAAAAACAAATGGCAAAACGGAAGCAATCCACGGATAACAATTTATTCTAAGCGCTTTCATGCACTTCGCCTTGGTGCACTTCTTCAGACAACACAGCATTTAAAATTATAAGTATATAACACACAAACAATTATCTCATAATTAAAATCAATTACCTCTTAAGTACCTAATTAACATTTAAAACAGTACTATGATAAAAAAGTAACTCATATCTAAAAGCTCACTTCAAGTTACTACATATTAACTAAAACTATACCAAATTTTATTCCAGTACATTTTCCCCGCAAATATATAATAAAAGAAATAATATAATGAAACATTTGTGATCATAATTGGAAAATTTTATATATAAACAATAAAATACTTGATTTTTAACATTCTAAAGCTTTTAGTTTAAGCAAACATTTAATAGAACAAACATCCTTAATTCCTGGATAAACATGAGCATTAGTTCTTAACTGCCAAAGCAGTTCTTGTTCTTCTAATTTTAAATGCCAGGGTCCTCCTCTAGGGTTTCTGTGTACCTGCTTAACCACCACAAATTGGAAACTGTGGGTGTTAAATTCCAAAGTATGCCTTGCTAGGACATTTGTGCTAATACCTTTAGAAATAGCATAACTATGTTCGTATATCCGCTGTTTTAATTGGCGTTCGGTTTTGCCAAGATAAAAAACAGGACATACTTTACATGAAGCGAAGTATACCACACCTTGACTTTCACAGTTAAATTTATCTTGGATGGAATACTTGATACCTCTAATATAGAAAAAGGTGCCCGTTTGGATATATTTACAATAATTGCATCTACCACATTTGTACATACCCTTTTGAGGTTTAAATTGATTCTGTGGTAGTTCAAGTAGTGTCTTCAAATTGAGACCTTTTCTAAAATTTCTAAATTGTTATCCATGGATTGCTTCCATTTTGCCATTCATTTTTTCTTTTTTCCGAGTTTGGTTTTATTTGTTTTTTCTATGGCTGTGAGTAATGGTAATTCGGAGTCACAGTCCATGTTTGGTACAAGTCCTAATAATTCTGGTATTTCCAACCATGATGAGGATCCTATTGGCAATCTTACAGCTTTAATTCAACAGCTGACACACAGAGTCGACGACCTGGTGAAGCGAATGCCTGACCAGGGTAAGGACGGTGAAACTGTTGTTTGACCTAGACCAGGAGTTATTTTCAACACCAGTTAGATTTCCCCGCTTAATTTGCCTGCTCCTTTGCCTGCTTCTTTGACTGGTTTAGATACGCGTTCAACAGGCAATAGGGAGCCGGCATCAGGAATTTTGTTGAACAATAACAATGGTAACTTTAGTATGAATGCGGAAAACACTAACAACCATATTAATAATAATGCCAACTTAGTTGGCGGCTGCACTAATCTGTTACCTAAATTGAACAACTTCATTAGTACACCTAATCTTTTTCAAGCAACAGATATTGCCCTGGGCGTCAAGAAACAAATAATAATATTGTCTTGAAATTGAAGCAATTCAATCAAAGCCAATTGAAATACAAGAAATTACAAGTTGAAATCTTGTATTTCAAAGAATACATCAGGCTTGGAATTGTGCCTAAGGGACTACGTCAATGGAAATTTCCATCAGGTGTTATAAAAAATTCAGTGTTTCATATGGTACTTATCCAATTTTAAAATAAACAAGGTTTGGACTTTTTGAATATTCTTATAAATCAATATGATGAACAAATGTCTGAGTTAAAACATCAAATGGATGGATTGGATAGGGATATTATTTCCGATCCAGAGTTTGCCAAATATGAGTATAATTATAAGAGAATATTTTCTAGTATTGATGCTTTGCTTACAAAAATTACTGACACTAAGAAATGCAAAATTAATTGCGATAAATTGGCATATCAACAAAACTGTGCCTATCCTGATCCACCATTGTGGCACCTTGAGTCTTCTTCAAGTGCTGTACAGTCTTTGGTAACTATGGATATAAACAACAGTGTTAGGGAACCAATTGATGACATCATGGATACGCCCCACGTTGATACTGTCAGCACTAATGTCAAAATTCGACGCAGTGAGCGTATCCTTAAACAAAATCAGCAACAAAATAATCAAAACTCTGGTCAACAGGATAAAAACCAGGGTTTTCACAAGAACAATACCAGGTCCACAACCTTCAGGGCGAATTCCAACTGGGGCCAACGACCACAGCGGAAGAGAAACAACCGACGCAGGAGGTAGTTCCACTAGAACAGCAAGGACGTTTGACTATTTTGCAAAGTTTTAATCAAGATTTTAATGTATATAATTTCACTTCTATGTCTATTACACAAAATGTAGTTGAATTTCTAGCAAAAGGTTTCAAATTTGTGCCAAGTATGAAACCAAACCTGGCACGGTTGTTATGTGACCTTAAGATCTTCACACGTAAGATGAATTTGAAGGTAATGTTCAGTAATTCCAGTGGTTCTTTAACTGATGAAAGGGTGGCAAGTACGTTTAATCCCCCTTTGGAAAACAACATTGCACTTTTTGAAAAAATGTCAGAAATCCACTTTAGAGCGATTATTGCTGACTATTGTCATAATATGTCTAAATGTGATAACAATCTTTCTAAAGATGAGATGCAGTTTATAGAATATATCAAAATACATAAAATTCGTGTTATGCAACCAGACAAGGGGGGTGGGGTTATTTTTATGGATGAGTCAGATTATGCCATCAGGATGGATAGGATGCTTTCTACTTCAAATTATATTAAGGTTTCATTAAATGAACTTAATCAAGCATATCGATGTATAAAAAATTTTCTGAGTGACTTGTTGATCGAAACAAGCATTTCCTTGGAAACCTATCATTATTTGACCATGCCAGCACCTTTAACTCCTGTAATTTTTGGTGTTTCGAAATTGCATAAAAATATGGGTGACCCCCCTCTTAGGCCTATTATTGATGGACGTAAATCCATTACATACGCATGTGCTAAATGGGTTGATGTTAGGTTGAAAGAAGCCCTTAAAACAGAGGCACAAATATGCCGCGATTCATGGCATGTATTACATCATTTAAATAACATCCCGTTTGATGCTACTTACGGGTTTTTGACTGTGGACATTAAAGATCTATACACAGTCATTCCACAGGAATTGGGCATGGAATGGGTGAGAGATTTTTTGCACCCAGGAGATGATATCGATCTGATTATTTCTTTGTTGGATATTATCTTGAAAAATATTTTTTTTATGTTTCAGGGTGAGTTCCTTTTACAAAAATCAGGTGTTGCTATGGGCTCCCCATGTGGAGAGAGCTTTGCTAATTCTGTAATGGCATATTGGGAACGTACATACTTATTCCCTCACCCAACTTTCAATAACAAGGTAGTCTGATATACACGATACCAAGATGATATATTCTTTATAATGAAGGGCTCTAATGATGAAGCTAAACAATTGGTGGAGGTTATGGCTTCCTTTACATCATTTTTAGAATTTACATTCCAGTACCATGAAAACTGTATTAATTTTCTTGACATTAAATTATATAAAGATGTGGTTAAAAACAGATTTAGAACTTCAATATACAGAAAACCTTTTTATAGTAATTCTTTTTTGCATTTTTCCAGCAACCATCCACTTTTCCAAAAGAGGGGGATCATTAAAGGTCAGCTTGTCAGAGCATCCAGAATGTGCTCTGATGATGATGATTTCCAGCAGGAATGTGATCGCTTACAAGAAATGTTTCTTAGCCGAGGGTATCCACTTAGGTTGATTAAGACCATTAGCAATGAAGTAAGAAACAAGAGATTTAATGGAAGCCTAGGGCCACTTTTAGTTAAAGGATATATATGTGAAGACAACATTAGCGATCCACCCCATATGGACAATAGTGTATCAACATCTTTAGCAAAAATAGATAATAAAGGCTATGTTACTAGTTTTTCAACACAGTTTAATGATGTGTCGGTAGAGATCAGTAATATTTTACATTATAACTGTGACATCATTTTACAACAGCATATGCTTAGTAGGGCCCTTGGTGTGAAACCATTAATTGTTTTTAGAAAAGGTCTCAATTTGAAGACACTACTTGAACTACCACAGAATCAATTTAAACCTCGAAAGGGTATGTACAAATGTGGTAGATGCAATTATTGTAAATATATCCAAATGGGCACCTTTTTCTATATTAGATGTATCAAGTATTCCATCCAAGATAAATTTAACTGTGAAAGTCAAGGTGTGGTATACTTAGCTTCATGTAAAGTATGAACTGTTTTTTATCTTGGCAAAACTGAACGCCAATGAAAACAGCGGATATACGAACATAGTTATGCTATTTCTAAAGGTATTAGCACAAATGCCCTAGCAAGGCATACTTCGGAATTTAACACCCACAGTTTCCAATTTGTGGTGGTTCAGCAGGTACACAGAAACCCTAGAGGAGGACCCTGGCATTTAAAATTAGAACAAGAGCTGCTTTGGCAGTTAAAAACTAATGCTCATGTTTATCCAGGAATTAATGATGTTTGTTCTATTAAATGTTTGCTTAAACTAAAAGCTTTAGAACGTTAAAAATCAAGTATTTTATTGTTTATATATAAAAATTTTCCAATTATGGTCACAAATGTTTCATTATATTATTTTTTTTATTATATATTTGCGAGGAAAAATGTACTGTAATAAAGTTTGGTATAGTGTTAGTTAATATGTAGTAACTTGAAGTGAGCTTTTAGATATGTTACTTTTTATGATAGTACTGTTTTAAATGTTAATTAGGTACTTAAGAGGTAATTGATTTTAATTATGAGATAATTGTTTGTGTGTTATATACTTGTAATTTCAAATGCTGTGTTGTCTGAAGAAGTGCACCAAGGCGAAGTGCATGAAAGCACTTACAATAAATTGTTATCCGTGGATTGCTTCCGTTTTGCCAAAGTAATTAAACGTACACATGTGTTCTTTAATCCTTCTACCGGCAACAGCTGTGAGTGTAGGACTACCATGGATAAGGTCCAGTGTTCTAATACAGCAGACAGCTGTCTTTTTTCAGGGTGTCCCACTTCACATTATAGTTACCCTCAATTATCCTAAGTATTTTCCTGATGAATGACACACTGATACGGTAAGTTATGTACTGATATGATAATATCTGTATTAGTTACCTTCTCTTTATTGGTTCCCATCATGCAAACACACTGCCTGTGTTTGTGCAATGCTAAGCAGCATGCACCATTTTCCAATTTTGCAAAATCCAACAGTGTGCATTCTCAGTATCTCATAACTGGTGTGAAAAGTCATTATACATTGTTTTCGTATATAGTAGTCATGGCTGGTGTTCAGGGAGAGGTTCTGAAATTTCAGACTCAAAGGTGGAGTGTGCAGGAGACCAAAGTGTTTGTTGGACTCCTAGTGGATGATTATGGTCCTTGGCTGCTGCAGGAGCACCATCATAGATCAGATTACAAATGAGACGCATGGAATAGTTTGGCCCAGGATTTGTCCAGTGTTACCAGTATTGCCTATGATGGCAAACAGTGTAGGAATCATTACTGAGACCTCAAGATGAGGAATAGGGATACCCTCGACCACTGGATCAAAGAATGCAGCAATGATGGCACTCCACAGATGTGTAAGTATTACTTAAAGGCACTGCTTGTTAGAGGTAGCAGCTGCATTTCTTTATGAGTGGTGTTCCTAATGGTATTCTGTTGTGTTCTGTTTTTTCCACAGCTAATGCATATTGATTACTGAATGAACAAACTTATGAAGAAAGACTGAGAAGGATGTGAGACCCAAGTGGTATGTATGCTTCCAAACAATACTGCTATTTTTGCATTGGGGTAAATACAGCTTATTGTGGTAAACACTTGTATCACATTGAGTATGCATTTGCCCATTGTAAAGCAAAAGCATGCATGCAATAGTATGCTACGTAGAACAGCAGCCCAGTATTACACAGTAGACAGGGGTGGTAATTTAGGAAACAGCACATCCAAAGTATACAATACTTGTTTAAGTTGACATAAATATTGCAATGTAAATTATGACCTATAAACCAGGGATAACAACAGCATGCTGCAGATTGTTATCATTATAACAGTGAACCTATATCTATAAAGTGTAAAAGGAAAGAGTGCTGGCATTATGCTGTTTTCTAAAGGACAAGTACAATATTACATTAGTCATTGCTTGTGGTTTTGAATGCCGCACTCACCACATCTAAAATTAGCTCTTTACATTACTGTTTTAGGGTGTCATCAATAAAAATACAGTAGTGTTACATATTCATAATGATAGCATTAGAAGTGCAGACCTGTATACCTGTGGCTCAGATGGCCTGCTGTCAAATGTAATCAGTGTACATGGAACATGCATATGTGCAATATATGCAACCATAAATGATTGCTGGATGCAATATGATCTGTACTGTAGTCTGTGTTAGCAACAGGGTAGTATTCAAAGTAATAAAGACATTTATTAGCACTGGGTAGTGTTAAAAGTAAATTTTAAAAGAATATAGTAAATTATTAGTAGAAAGCTTTGTATATTATCTGTGTTGTTACTAATTTTATATCTTATTTTCTTTCACCCCCACCCCTTCTCTTCATTTGTTTTTTATGTATTTCTTATTTTTTATATTATTTGTAGTCTTATTATTATCCAAAAAAGTGAAGAAATGAGTGTTCAAATAAGACCCAAAAACTCCAAAAGGAGCACTCATGATGAGGTAAAACACAGCACCAAATCCTTTATTGTAGAAACTGCCAAGTGACATAAAAAAGAACAAAATGGATCACATCCAGATGAAAGCTCTTAACACAACTGCGTTTTCGTCCTCAATAATACAGACTTCTTCAAACAAATTTCTGGCATTAAAAGTCAATTCTGTGGCCAACCAACATTGAAAATGGCTACGTGGCTCATTCTGGATGTTTTGCACTGTCCTCTGCCCACATGGAATGGATTCCTCGGAAGCCATGTCCAAACCATCAACTTTGTCTGAAGAAGTCTGTATTATTGAGGACGAAAACACAGTTGTGTCAAGAGCGTTCGTGTGGATGTTATTCTTATTATTATATTATGTATATAATCATATTTTTCATTATCATAATTATTTTATTACTTATGTTTTGTTTATTATTTATACATTTTTATTGTTTTCTTGTTAAATACATTTTCATTTCTTATTATTTATAATTGTGTTTGTAATTATATTCATTATTTTTATATTAGTTTATAATATGCTTAAATTTTATTTGATGTTATTCTGTCCATTATGTTGTGTCATGTTTTATTTCATTATTGAATTTTAATTTTATTTATGTTATTACTGTCGACGGCAGGGTAGGCCGGTTCCCCGTGATCCACCTACACTCCCTCCACTGGCAATAGCACCAAGGCTCAGAACTTTTGGGCTGCAGCCAGGTGGCATTCAAGTAATTCTTCATAGCATTACATAACTTGCTCCTTCAAAAACCATTGCATATAAACACAGATACCAGTTTATCCCACTCATATATTTGTTGATACAATTAGCAAGAAAAATATATCTGCATTTATATCTAAAGTATATCTATATATATCTGTATATATCTATATCTATATATATCTAAATATATATATATATATATATATATATATATATATATATATATATAGCTATCTCTCTCTCTCTCTCTATATATATATATATATATATATATATATACATATATATATATATAAATATGTCTCTCTCTCTCTCTCTCTATATATATATATATATATATATATATATGGCAATAAATACCAACAGCATTCTCATTATTTTACTAAAGATAATTATGCAACTGTTAAGATAAACATAACATGGAAACAAAAGACAGTCAATCAGTTAGAAAAAACTCAGAACAACCAGCACCAAATTTGGCAATGCTTCAGCTCTGACTGCAAATGCAATTTCTGAATGCTGATATGCAAAAAAAGACTGATCATGCCCCCTTTGCTCACTCAAGCTATGTCTCTGTAGCAACAATAATTCCTTAACAACACTAGCTTTGTGTCTTATGTATGGCATGGTTTCAGACCAGGCTATCATGCTAAAACAGCCTTGTTGGCCTTAGGCATTTAAAAAAAACAGTATGGAGGTGCAAAGTTTCTTAACCTGTCAAAAACATTTGATATGGTCGATCCCAAGGTTCTCATCTACTGACATTCTAATCTACACCTGGCTATGCATGATGGCATGCAAGCAGCTGGATGGACAATCAAAATCTTCACAACCCAACTATGGATGATGCAGTGGAGCAGCAGTAACGTTGTGACCTCACAGCAAGAGGTTTTCTCCCATGCTATAAAGACATACATCTGAAGTGCTTCTCTCTGGGTCTCTGCTAAAAATTGGCTTTGTTCCAAGTCAGACTTTCCTGATAAACAAATGTTATATAAATCACCTTGAAATCCTTTACTGCTTAGGTGTTCTACAATGCCTAACATTTTAGTTAAAATGATAAGCAGGGTTCTATGTTATGAATAGGGCTGAACTATAAACATGGGGATACTTGCTGCTATTAAGAATCTGAAAAACCCACAACTATATATGTGCCTACTTTTTTGCTGGATGTGACCATTTATGTCCTCACATGAGGCTCTCTCTACAAAATATTTTTACTCTAAAATCCTTTTTACTTGAAAACATTCATAACCCCCCAACACACACACATACACACACACACACACACACACACACACACACACACACACACACACACACACACACACACACACACTGTTTGATGTTTTTGTTAGCATCAAGATTGTACCAGTTGCTAGAGATAATGAGAGTATTAAAATATTAACACACTGTGCTAAGTAAAACAGCAATGTAAGAGGTGGCACACTGAGAGTTGCTGATTTAGAGACATATACAGGGAAATCGCAATAGCATGCAAGATAGGGTAGTATATATCACATGAAAATAGCTCCATAATGACATACATATGAGTGACAGCGTGACAGTATGCAAATGATGATGGCAAAATGGCAGCAAGTTTTCTGTGTACACAAACTGCATAAATAGCCATGATGATCAGCTTTTCTGTACAGCAGCATTTGTTAGTCAACAAGATTAGCATTTGCACAACAATGTTAAGAATATAATCCACTTAATTTACTCAAAATACGGTAGTCAAACATTTTGAAGACCAGTGACCACTACTTTGTGCACGGCTACACTCTGTATCATATACGTTCTGGTCAGCAGATGACATCACTTCTGTAACTGGGACATAGTTGACCACTACTGTGTTTACAGAGATAGAATATGGGAGATGGTCAACTGTTAACCATTCTCAAATGGGATCAAGACAGATCTATTGAATACTAGTTTGTATATCATTAACCATTTTTGCTACAGTAAATTACTAATGTCCAGCTTATATCATACTAGTAGCAGTTCAGGCTGCAGTCTTGTGCATCTAATGCCAGTTCCTAGATACAGTGGTAGAGTATGTGTTGGAGAAGATGATGTTCCCATTGACAGCAGAAAACATAACCACTGACATGGGGGAATTCTGTGACATATCACATTTCACTGAGGTCCAGAGGGTCATTGCGTGCACCCACATTACCATCAAGGCAACCACTTTCCCTACACAATTTCTGGTATATCAAATGGAAAATTTTCCACTCCATCAGCTACTAGGTGTGGAGGCATGAGCTTTAGGGTGGCCTTAGTCTGTGGCTTCTCTATGGTGAATTGTGATTGCACTCCCTGCTGTGTGATCATGGCAGGCTGTATATTGTCTAACTGGCATAATATGCCAGGTGGATGTGTCATGGGAGAAGATATATCAAAGAGCGGGAAGTTGTGCAAATCTGTTACTCTGCATGTGATGTGTGGGGTGAGTCCACAGTGGAGAAGGGTAGATATTATACCACCAATTGGACCTTCTATGGCCATGTATGGTGACGGTTGTAGACCCATATGACTGGCCACAACCAAGAGTGAAGGAAATGAGGGAACCAGAATTGTGTTGCCCCAATACATGTGAATAGCTACAGTCAGGGGTGGAGGTAATTGTGGAACCAAACAAATGTTGTCCACATCCACTCAGGAGCAGAGGCAACAGTGAAGCCAATCACTTGTGCAAAAATCTTCACCTACAGTGTGAAACTACCCGCTAACTCCACTATGCTTGCCATGTGCAAGTGGTCAGACATATCCACAAAGAGCTGCCATATGGACTACTAATCCCTGCAATAATGAGAGATATTCCTGGAGTCCACTGTTATCCCCACAGAAGCTGTGCAGGACACAGAGTACCTCTGACATGGTATGAGTATCATTCATCTGATCATAGAATACAGCACTCCACATTCACAAGATGATGTGCAGGGTAGTACTAATATCATTTATACACATTCATTTAGTCATTGATTAGGTTCATAGGTTCATACTAGGCATTTATAAGCCTATCCAGAGTGTGTTTGGCTTTCGCCACCCATTTTAAAATAATTTTGCTATGCACTTTTTCAAGGTTAGTATACTGTGCCTCTGTCTAACAGTGACAGAAGTGATACCTGGGGTAAACCTATGATCTCCCATCCACTCATCAAGATTCCTCTTGAGGAGAGTCAATGAGGGACTCTGCCTAACCTGGACTGGGATTTTATTCCAGAGTGAAGGGAACCTCTGGGTTATGAATCTGTCCCTCCAGCATGTCCTATTTATTTCAGTGCTGAGGTTCAAGTCTCTCAAGCGTGTAGCTCGATGGGATTTGGATTTTCTGAGGTGCAGCATGTCCATTAATTCCAGGTTGGACATGGCTTTATACGTCAGGCACAGATCGCCTCTGAGCAGGCGGTATGCCACTGAGTAGAGCTGGAGTTTCTTTAACCGGGCAGCATATGGCATCTGTTTGAGCCCTTTGATCCTCTTGGTGAGGTACTTTTGGGGTCTTTCCAGTTGCTGCAGGTGTCTAGTAAGGTACATCCCAAAAGGGGCATTGTACTCAATTATAGGCCTGATGAGGGATGAGTAAAGAGGCACAATGACCTCCCCTGATCTAGATGTGAATCCCTTCATGATTAGGTGGGCTATATAAAATGTTTTTCTAACCACTTTGGCCACGTGGTTGTCAAATGAGAGATTGCTATCAACTTGGGTCCCCAGGTCCCTAATTACTTCTTCTGTACTTAATGGATTACCACCTATGTGGTAATTTGTGGGCACTTTGTTTTTGCCAAAGGGGATGACTATACACTTTTTGGCATTTAGCTTGAGGCCATGGCTCTGGCACCAGTTGTCTGTTTCTATGAGGCCATTTTGGAGGATGCTTGTGTCGGCTGGAGTGTCGATTATGGTGCCCAGTTTGCAGTCATCTGCAAACTTGGTCAACCACAGTCCTTCCATGTTGGCCTGTACCTCAGAGAAATATATACCAAACAAGAGCGGTCCCAGGACTGAGCCTTGTGGGATGCCACTTGTAACTGGTTTGGAGTCTGACATGGCTCCAGCAATTCTAACCATGTGGGTTCTGTCCTTGAGCCAGTTTGCAACCCATCTAGTGACATAGGCATTTATATTTAAGCTGGTGAGCTTATCTATAATGTCCGAGTGGGGTATTGTATCGAAGGCTTTTGCGAGGTCCAGGTAGGCTGTGTGGACCACCTTCCCCTCATCAATGGTCTTAGTGACTGTTTCAAAGAAATCAACCAGGCTTAAGAGGCAGGATCTGCCCTTAACAAAGCCAAACTGGGTAGGATCCAGTGTCTGTAGGTCCCCAATATCTTTATTTATGAGGTCCATGATGATCCTTTCCATAGCTTTGCAGACCAAGCTAGTCAGGCTTATGGGGCGATAGTTTCCAGGATCCGTTGAGGCACCACCTTTGTGGAGAGGGACCACTGTTGCTGTACGCCACTCTTTGGGTACATATCCTGTAGTAAGGCTGAGATTGAACAGTAGTTTTATGTTTGGGTTTAGCTCTTCTTGGAGTTCATGTAGGATGCAACCCGGGACACCGTCTGGTCCCATTGATGCTGTGTTTTTTGCTTTGGAGAGGGTGGCTCTTACCTGAGCATCTGAGATGTCAGGGGGCAGCATTCTGCTGGGATAGATATTTGCCCTTTTGGTGGGGAGGGAGGGGGTTTGCGCTGAACCTGTCAGCTAGGATGTTGGCAATGTCTGTGGGTTCGATGTATTTTTTGTCATTTTGGACTAATTCTGAGCATATCTGGGAATTCCCACCCAGGTTCCTAACATAACTAAAGAAAGCCTTGTGATTATCCTTAGTGTCCTGTGCAATGTTTCTCTCAAAGCTGGCCTTAGACGATTTTATGAGTGCCCGTAATTTTTTGCTAATACTGATCAGAGATGCCTTCCCTTTTTGGGATTTTGCTCTATCATGTAGTAGCTTCCTCCTTCTATTGTATAGTTTGTTTATGGCTGGGGTCCACCAGACAGGACGTCTGCCTTTGGAGGATTGGGACTTGGTTTTATTTGGGATTCCATGATCCATGCATTCCTGAAGGTGTTCATAGAATGCGTTTATAAAGGATTCTGTGGTCTGGGCCATATTTTCCACAGGCCCGGGGGCTTTGAAGGATTCCACCTCGGTTTTGAGGAGTGTGAAATTTGCATTAGAGAAGTTTTTCACTGTGATTTTTAGGGCAGGGTGTGGAGTCGGGATGTGAATATCCAGTGAGATTAGTTTATGGTCTGATCTTACCAATGAGGGATACAACTTCTGGTCTGGAGCATAGAGTCCCCATGTTGGTGATGATCAGGTCCAGTATGTTTTCCCCTCTTGTGGGACTACAGTGTGCTTCTCTCAAAAGTCATATCTGTGCACCTCATAAATTGTGCCTCCCTTGAATGATGTGGCATTTCTGGTGTCCAAGTAACACATGAGGGATGCACATTGACAAGATCTCCTTCACCAAGCACTGGTGGTGGTACAGGAAGGTCATCCTGAGCTCACATCTGAGCTGCTGACCAGAACTTCTATGATACAGAGTGTGGCAATGCACAAAATAGTGGACAGATGTGGGGTTTGGGAATGTTCCTTTCACTATTAGTGTACCTAAAAATGCTAATGTGTCCTCTGGGTATTTCATATGCAAAATGTCATAACGTGAATCTTAAGCAAGTATATACCTGTACAGGTTCCTTTCAGAATGTCGAATTTCCAAAACTTTGAATTTCATATTGTCGAGACTATATGTTCGAAGTTTTGAAATCTCGAAATTCTGAACGGAGATCTGCATACAAAGTGGAATGGGAGATTTCCCTTTTCCTTACTGTAGTGCAATCTTGGACTTGGTATATTTAAGTAGCGGGGGTGTGGGGGGTGCAAGGGGGCTTACCCCCTGCAAAAATGTTGAGAAACTTGGTTTTGTATTTTTTTGGGGGGATTTATTTCAGAGTTTCAAGATTTCAAAACTTCAATCATTTGGTTTCAACCATATGAAATTCGAAGTTTTGGAAATTCGACATTCTGAAGTGAATCCACCTGTACTGCAGGATCCTGTCCCAGTGAAACCTGTTATAGAATACAGATAATGTAAATGTGTGTATGCTGGTGAACATGTGACCCCCTATCACTGATCATGTTTCTGAAAGACAGCTGCATGCCCCAGAATACACAAAGGCTAGGCATAAATACATACCAGTAGGTGCAAAATGCGTCCATTGCTGTTTTGACATCCCTGGGTGATATAAAGGTAGTATGCTATGTGTGAGTACACTGTGCAGAGGTAGTCACCAGAGTAGGCATGCGATTGTATGTTACACAACCCAGAAGATTCATTCCTCACAGATACACTGGCAGTCATCAGCTCTGCTAAAGATAGTCAGAACTGAATCCATGATATTTCTGGGTGACAATAACACACAGCGAATTCTGTATATACCAGACAAATAAGCTACTGACCTGCCTGAATGGCATTTGCCAATACTCACCTAAGTTATCTGCAGCAGACATTCAGGAAATACTGACAAGTCCTAATACTATATATAAACCACCACTTGAAATCGTTGTCCTATTTAGTGTCACCCATGATTGCTATTAGAACTTGTTGCATTTCTCTGAGCTTGTAATGTTTTTGGAGAGTCTGACATTGGAAGACCCAACAGCAGGGAGGTCTCATGTCCTATTCCTTGTGTACAAGATCCTATTGGTCACGTTCCATCATACTTGCAGCACTGTGTAGCTGTGTCCAACTAATGGCATTTATATTCTGCAACATTTTCTGCTATGCCTGGTCCCTGAAGGATTTGTCTGGATTATCTATCTCGAGTAAATGCATTTGTATGTAGAGCCTACAGCAGAGCATACATCTCCTGTGAGGAGTGTGTGTGTGTAACTTTATCAATTTCCTATATCTTTGGTGCAATGACATTTCAAGTACACTTGTAAGAACACACATGGACCAGTATATGTGTGTGTGTGTGTGTGTGTGTGTGTGTGTGTGTGTGTGTGTGTGTGTGTGTGTGTGTGTGTGTGTGTGTGTGTGTGTGTGTGTGTGTGTGTGTGTGTGTGTGTGTGTGTGTAAAAGTATACTTGTCAGACGACACCCACTACCCCTTCTCCTCACCTTCCTTATTTGTAGGTACTACTTTGTGTAATACAATTACCTAATTATTGCAATATTGTACAAAATTGTGTTATGTTTGGGCATATGGTCCACATTTACACTGGTCCTCACTTTAATGGCTACAGCACACTCACCACTGCCATGTGGGTATACAACATAGTCTCTCTGTGTTATACTTGGATCCCCAGCCATTGCATGTATGTAAATTTCCATGCATGTTTATCATGGTCTGAACCTGTTGTGCTTGGGCAATAAGGCATAAAAGTTTGTTTTCCACACTATGGGAACTGAAACTGTCCTGTCTGTTCCCTGTGGCCTTGCTGCTTGGATATGTCTACCCTATCCTCCCAACATTGTAACATTTTCTTGCCTATTTTCCATGCCTTAACGCTGCCACATCATCACAGTGACACCACATAGCAATCAATACGTTATGACAGCTTTATGTGGTAAAAATAAACCATAGATGTGTCCTTGGAATGTGGCATGCAATACCAGCACTACTTTCTGCTACAGATTTCTCTGTATTTTGTTATTGTGCTATCCTGTGGTTGGAATGTCTAGCCTTTTCTGTTGCACTATCATGGTTTCAATTCTCCAAGTCTTTTGGGTTTCTAATACTGTGACATGAATGGACCCCATTCCTAAGTCAAAGTATGATTAATGTTTAAAAAATGAGTATTATTTTAATCTTTGATGTTAGCCAAAAGTGCTCATCACAGCACTCACACTGTGCCCAGAAATTAGTCCTTTTGCAATTTACATGAAGTTACATGTATCAGTAACATATCTAAATAAAACCTTAAATCCTCTTTTAGAAGACCCTTTGCTCCTACTACTATTGGACCTGTCTGGGTATTCTTCTTCCACATTGCCCTTGTGTCTGCCTACATATCCTGGCATTTTATGACTTTGAGTTTCTCTGCATGTAAAACAACTGTCATCATTGGGTGAAACCATTTTAATGATCAATGCTACTTTTGTCTTCTTTTCATGGCTACTATATCTGCTTTTCTCACATCTATTTTTTGAACTGATGTTAATGGGTGACCCATGTGTTATAAACTTCATCATTCTCTATAATACTCTGTGGCTCATGTTTCTAATGGTTTACAGCTTCTTTAATATTTAAATTTTTCCACAATCCTCAGTTCAACAGTCTTGCCACATTATTATGCCTTTCAGTATACAGCTCTGACATTAGCATCACACCCAGCAACAAGATGTGCGACAATTTCCAGTTCTGTTTTACAGAACTTGCATTTGCCTGTTTCTCCCACATGTGCAATGGACGTTGTAAACCAATATGTATGTAGTGCACTATCCTGGGCTGCTAATGTTAACCTTTCATCTTTTTGGTTTACATTTACCTCTCCTTAACCACTCCTGGGTCAGGTCCTGATCGTCACAAGGTTGTTCCAGGAGATTTATGTACTTCCAACTATATTTATGCCTTTTCATCTGATCCTTCTCTTTATTCTTATGTTTTTTTGGCACATTCAGTTGCTGCCTGATTTTTGTCTACTCCTGGTTTGGTTTCCATTCCTGCTTGACACTGATATACTTCTACAAAACTAAGCATGGAAGTCATCTTAGACTTGTTCACTTCATGTTTCAAAACTTTCACTATGTTTGGATCTGATGAGGTCAGCAGATATGTATGCAGTACTAAGATTGCAGATCTGTACATGTAGTCAATTTCGGGAAGGCCTATACTTCCTTCAGAACAAGGGATATATAATCTTGGCATACACTGATTTTTATATTATCATTTGATAAGCATTTTTCTTGTTTTCCTGTCCAACTGATCCAATACCCTTTGAAGCCAGTCAGTCAGCCCAAAACAGTAAATTAGAACAAGAAAAGCAAATTGGTCTATAGTTTGGGCTTTGATCCTAAGATGTTAGGGCGCTTTTCAGTATTAATTTCTGAAGTATTCATTGTTGAGTTTTTCTTCACATTTGTTCATTTTTTATTGTCAACCATTCATCTATTCCGAATATTTACATATTTCCTGCTCAAGTTCCTTTATATCACATTCCTGTCTTAGACTGATGTTTTCATGGTGCTGCAACATTCCTGCTTCAAATGTTGCTTTTGCAGATTTATAAAAAAAAACAAATGACATTCTTATATCATCTGAGAAAGTTTTGATCACTTCCACGTGTGCTTTCAGCTCCTCATATAATGAACTAACTCTACAGTTTTAAATTATCCACCAAAAGAAGATGAGAAATCTTTAAATTTTGATGTTAACTGAGAGCCAAATTGAAACCATGATCTAATCTGCTAAGTAAACAGCTTAATGGGTTAAGGGCAAGACAAAATAGCAGCAGTGACATAGAGTCACTCTGGAATATCTCCCTTTGAACCTTTATCCCTGAGATAATAATTTGTCCTTTATCATGGCTTAGCTGTAAAGTGGTTTGCCACTGTTTCATGGGCACTGTAATGTAATTGATCAATGTAGGGTATATCTTATATATCTGTAAACACTCCTTTATCCATGAATATGGGATGCTGCCAAATACGTTCATAGCTCTCAACCTCTTATCACAGGAAGTCTGGACAATGCCAAAAATAATGGGGGAACAAAGGCCTAAAAATAGGGGCATATTTTAAATATTGCTCTTATAAACATAGAAAGTTGCTAGATAAAAGTTTGGTGTTAGCATGCATTTCCAGAAGGATATGAAGTCTGAAACTCAAATGACTGCCATTACATAGTGGCTTCAGTCTTCAATGATTTGCCAGAAAACCCCAAATTTTATGAGGAACAGACCAAAAAATATGAGGCACAAATCTGGACATTCTGTTTAAATCTGTGCAGTTGAGACATATGTTTGTAATCTATCCATGCCATACTTAGATTCTTCTCGTTTTCACAATTCTACATTATGACGTTATTTAGCAATAAATGATCCTTTGTTCCATATGACTTTCTTTTGTTACTCTTTTTTCTATTTACATGATTGGGTTTTCTTCTAAAAGACTATCAGCATCAGTTCCAGTATATAGTTTATACATTGTCGGAAGGCAAGTTATTGGTCTATAGTTTTTAGGATAGTTCACACGTTCACAGTTAAAGATGAGTTGGGAGGGTGGCCTAATGGTTAAGGTGTTTGCCTTAAAAACACAAAGTACAGGGTTTAAGTCTCGCAAGGGATAATTGGCTAGGCTTAAAATAGCTCACAAGGGCAGTTAGCCTAGTATGAATCTATGAATCATTTTTTCTCCTGATATCTGGGTTTGTGTCTATTCAGGATGCACATAAGTAGTTCTTACTAGGGGCTAAATTTTCATGTAACAATGTTAATACAATTACATTTGAAGTTAGGTAATGCATCTGGACCTAAGGTTTTCCAGCTAGGAGCTTTACGTAATTATTTTTTTCATATCTAGTACATTTGAACTTCTTACATTTTCTTTTACCTCATTTTCTTTTACGTCTTCTCTCCATTCAGTATCTTTGTTATGCTCATAAGTTCATAAGCAGGTACTAGGCTATCAGCCCTGGGGCCTATATAAGCCTAGCCAAAAACGTTCCCTGGTTTTCACCACCCAAAAAAGTTATTTTCCTGTGCCCCTGTCTAGCAGAGCCACAGAAGTGATCCCCGGGGTGAATTTCCTATTTCCCATCTAATTGTCAAGATTTTTCTTAAAGAGAGCTAATGAGGAACTTTGCTTGACATGAATGGCTAGTCTGTTTCAGAGCATGGGAAGTCTCTGGGACAGGAATCTATCCCTCCAGCATGTTCTATTTATTGTGGTGGCAAGGGTTAGATCCATGGAGTGTGTGGCTCCGAGGGATTGGGGTTTCTTTAAGTGTAGCATGTCCAACAGATCTGGGTTTGACGTGGCATTGTATGTTAGGTAGAGGTCGCCTCTGAGTAGGCGATAAGCAATGGAGTAGAGCTGGAGTTTTTTGAGACGGTCTGCATATGGCATCTGTTTGAGGCCAGTAATCATCTTAGTGGGATATTTCTGTGGCCTTTCTAGTTGTTGTAGATGTCTTGCGAGATACATGCCCAACAGGCGTTGTACTCTATAATGGGTCTGAGGAGGGATGAGTAGAGAGGAACAATGACCTCTTTTTTTCTGGAGCTGAGCCCCTTTGTGATGAGGTGTGCCACATAGAAGGATTTTCTGACTACTGTGGTGATGCAATTATCAGGGTCTACTTTAGAACAGCAAGCAATCAGATGATCGAACGTTGTTAGAGTGAACACAACATGTTGAACCAGCAAAATAGCAAATGGCCGGAACAGCAAATTTTTTCCCAGGGAAAGAAATCGCTTGGCCAGCCGTCCGGGTTGTGCCATTTCCTTCACTGTAGTGCAATCTCGCAGTTGGTATATTTAAGTAGGTGGGTGTTGGGGGCGAAGTGCCCCACTTTATTTAGTGTTTTTTATTTATTTATTTTTTTTTTGGGAACAGCAATTTTTTTCCCTCGGAACCACTTTGCAGCTAAGTCATGATAAAGGACAATTTATTATCTCAGGGATAAAGGTTCAAAGGGAGATATTCCCTGGGAAAAAAATTGCTGTTCTGGTTGTTTACTGTTTTGGATTTTTGACATTTAGGGGTCGATATAACAAAGTTCGATCATCTGATCATTCGTTGTTATAATACAGACCCGATTATCAAAGGAAAGACTACTGTCCACCTGTGTCCCAAGGTCTCTTATCACACTTTTGGTGTTTAGTAGGCTACCGCCTATGTGGTAGTTCATGGGTACAGTGTTTTTCCCAAAGGGGATGACAATGCACTTCTTGGCATTAAGCTTGAGGCCATGAGCATGACACCAAGCATCAGTCCCAGAGAGACCCCTTTTTAGAATGTCCACATCATTAGGCAATTCTATTATGGCACCTAATTTGCAGTCATCTGCAAACTTCATTAGCCAAAGACCTGCTGTATTATCCTGGACGTCTGAGAAGTAGATGCCAAACAGGAGAGGACCCAGGACTGATCCAAGTGGTACTCTGCTTGTCACTGGTCTAAAGTTTGATTTAGAGTCAGCTACTTTCACTGTGTGGATTCTGTCAGTGAGCCAGTTGGCCATCCATCTTGTGACATAGGGAGTTATGCCCAGTCTAGTGAGTATATCTATAATTTCAGAGTAGGGGATGGTGTTGAAAGCCTTCTGAGGTCAAGATAGGCTGTGTGCACCACCTTACCCTTGTCCACAGCTCTGGTGACTGCTTCAAAGAAGTCAATCAGGTTTAGGAGACATGACCTACCTTTTACAATCCCAAACTGAGTGGGCTTCAGAGTTTGGAGGTTACCTATGTCCTTGTCAGGCTAATAAGGTGGTAGTTCCAGGGGTCCGTGGTGGTGCCACCTTTGTGGAATGGGATAACCGTCACTGTGCACCATTCAGTAGGCACAAAGCCTGACGTGAGGCTATGATTGAACATGGTACTTGGGTGGGGTGCCAGTTCATTCTGTAGTTCATGCAGAACGCAGCCTGGGATGTTGTCGGGTCCCATGGATGCTGTGTTCTTGGCTTTGGAGAGTGTGGTCTTTACTTGTGCAGCCATGATTACAGGGGCTTTGCATTTTTCCGGTATAGTGATGGACCCTTTGGGGGTGGGGGGGGGTGAAGTTTGCACTGAACCTATCTGCCAGGATGTTGGCAATATCAGTTGGTTCTGTATATCTGTATATCTAGTGCCATTGTGCTATTGCTCAGAGCAGATCTGAGTGTCACCATTGAGATTGTTAACATAGCTGTAGAATGCTTTGTAATTGTCTTTAGAATCAGTCATGATTTTATTTTTGTAACTAGCTTTGGAGAATTTTATGACTGATCTCAGCTTCTTACTGAGGCTGACCAGGGAGTTCCTGCAATCATGAGATTTTACTCTTTTTTGCAACAGCTTCTTCCTTCTGTTGTAGAGTTTGTTTATGGCAGGGGACCACCAGATTGGCTTCCTAATTTTGGAGGATAGTGTCTTGGTTCTGTTGGGGATGGCACGATCCATGCAGTCATGTATGTACTTATACAGTGCATTTGTATAGGGTTCAGCAGTCATACCTCTATTTTCTGTCTGTATGGGTGTTATGAAGCTTGCTACTTCTGTCTTAAGAAGCATGAAGTTGGCTTTGGAGAAGTTTTTTATGGTGGTTTCCTTAATGGGGGGTGAGGGCAGGATATTGATGTCTAGGGTGATTAGCTTGTGGTTGAATCTGACCAGCGTGGAGTTGACCTCTGGGGTGGAACATTGGTTGGCCATATTGGTAATGACCAGGTCCAGTATATTGCTGCCCTGGTGGGGGTATGGACAAGCTGATCCATGGCACTGGAATTTATAAATTCCAGGAAGCGTTGAGCAAATTAAATAGTAAATGAGTAGTTTTCCTAGTTGATGGTGAGGTAGTTGAAATTGCCCATTATTAGGGTATATCTGCTACGGTGGTGAGTTTGTCATTTGAACATTGCCTAAAAAAGGCACTATAGGGGTAGCAAGAGCCTTAGTCAGTATCTGGAATCCCAGGGGCGACAGATGCAGGCCATCTCTGGCAAAGCATCATGGTCTATCGATCATGTCGTCCCAGGCAGACAGACACTGAATCCCCTTAGAATGACACCAGAAGCTTAGCCATTTGTTGAAATCAGCCATTTTGTCCTTGTATTGTGGTATCATTCTGGACGATGGCAGGATGCTACTCAGGGCTAGGGTCATACCTCCCTGGGCTATATGATCCAAGAGCTCCTCCATGTCTCTTTTCATGTAGTCCAGGGAGGTACATCTCAGGTCATTCACATCAACATGGACAATGACAGAGTCACAGGATCTTCATAGATATTTCTCCAAAATGTGTTGAATTTTTCTTTTTTGGGTGGTGTTTCTAATCCTTTTACTTTGTTTACCAATACTCTATAAAACTTTTTTGTGTCATCAATAATTTGGTTATTTTTGTACTTTTCTTTTATATTTATCTTCATATCTTCTAAGTTTTTCTGCCTGTGTTGACATCTTTAGTTTATTATTTGCAGTAGTGTATGATAAACCTTGGTCTGTTCTAATACCGCCCATTGCTTTTATCATATCTATCTTTTTAAGTATGTTGTCAATCTGTTCCTTCTTCAATACTCTTCTAAAAGTGATACTTCTTGTCTTAATTGCTTTATAGTTTTCTCTATTTGATACTCCATTGATGGTATTTGATTTATTCCCTTCCTTTCCCCTTATTGCCCTGTATGTTTGTGGTAAGACTTTATCTGTTATAAATTTAGCTGCAAAGTAATATATCCCATTTTCTTCTGTTTTATCACTTGAATTTCTATTAATAGTCTGGATTATTGTGTTCATTTGTTTTATCAGACTTCCATCATTTTGGGCCTTATTGACTTTCTATAATCTATTTCTTTAATTGATCTTAATATGTTTATCCATCTGTAGTAAATCAAGTAACTCTTTTCTTTGATCTTTTCCTTCTAACCTGAGGGCACATTCTTTATTCTCCATTTCCTGTGGCCATTGTACAGAATGTTCTAGAACATCTTCCTCTGACACATTCTCTTCAGCTACATCCTGGATCATCCTTTGCTCTTTCATATGGGAACTCATTGGGCTATCACACCACAACATTGACTGTGTCAGAGTTGCCACTGTTTCCTGTTCCCTCTCTTTCTGTGCAGCTCCAAGTGAACTGCTGTACTGGTTTCCTAATGAAGGCTCCAGAGTACCTTCATGTAGCAAGTGAACAGATTCCAGTTCGAGCCGATTCTCCTTAATTTGGAAACTCATTTTTCCATCACGCTGTAATGTTATCAGTGTTGTATATTCTACACTAAATCCTTCACTTTGTATGTATTCCATAACTTCAGCTTCTATTTGTTCAACTTCCACTTTACTAATCTTCTGTTCTGTGTTCCCCCTTTGTGATCTTATTTTTTGTATTGTAAAACTTTCCATATCTGTGTACCTTTGCTTGTATTTCACTTCAAATATCTGTAGCTGTTTTGTTATATTGATTACTTTGGCTTTCTCCTTTGCATAAATATTAAACCATGTCAGACCTCTCTTTCTTTCCCATTTCAAAAATCTCTGGGTTTTCTTCTTTATATTTTTGCATTTCCTCTGTCATTTCTTTTTCCAAATGGCTTAAGCTTTCTTGGTCAATATAATGTTTTTTTTGTGAATCTGTTGCATTAAAGAACACCAATTTGCACTTGAAGCTTTTGACAGTTTTGCTGCTACAAGTATTTTTTTCCTCTAATTTTACTCTTAATGTTTTTGAATATCTTTTATCTGGAAATTCTGAGCTTCTTACATAATAGTAACAATACATAATTTCTTCATTATCCTCAATAGCCCACTCTAACATCGTTATGGATCTTTTTTGGCCTGTCAGCTTTTGTGGTTTTTATGGACTACTACTTCCTTCTTCAATAGGGGGGAACCATCCTCCCCCACAGTTTGGGTTTGTGAAGGGCCGATCTTGTCTCCTGAACCTGATTGACTTCTTCGAATCAATCTCCAGAGCCGTGGACAAGGGTAAGGTGGTCCACACAGCCTATCTGGACCTCAACAAGGCCTTCAACACAATCCCCCACTCTGGAGTCATAGATAAACTTACTAAGCTAGGCATTAATCCCTACGTCACTCAATGGGTTGCCAACTGGCTTACTGACAGAACCCACACACTGTAAAAGTAGCCAACTCCAAATCCAGCTCTAGACAAGTGACAAGTGGAGTACCTCAGGGTTTAGTCCTAGGACCACTCTTGTTTGGCATCTACTTCTCTGAAGTACAGGCCAACACTAAGGGACTCTGGCTAACAAAGTTTGCAGATGACTGCAAACTGGAGTCATTATTGAATTCCAAAATTATGTGGATATTCTACAAAAGGGCCTTACAGAAACAAATGCTTGGTGCCAGAGCCATGGGCTCAAGCTCAATGCCAAGAAATGCATAGTTATCCCCTTTGGGAAAAAACATGTACCCGTGAATTACCACATAGGTGGCAGTACACTATACACTGAAAGTGTGATAAGAGACTTAGGGACACAGGTGGACAGTGGTTTCACCTTTGATAACCACATTGCCACAACAGTCAAGAAATCCTTCTATGTGGCACACCTCATCACTAAGGGCTTTTCATCCAGAAAAAAGGAGGTCATTGTCCTACTTTACTCATCCATCATTAGACCCATTATAGAATACAATGCCCCGTTTGGTATGTACCTCTCAAGACATCTGCAACAACTGGAAAGGCCACAGAAATACCTCATTAAAAGAAATCACAGGCCTAAAGCAGATGCCCTATGCTGACCATGTAAAAAAAACTCCACCTATACTCTGTCACATATCGTTTACTCAGAGGTGATCTCCGCTTAACATACAAGGCCATGTCAAACCCAGAGCTGTTGGACATACTACACTTAAAGAAATTCCAATCCCTCAGAGACGCACACTGCAGGGATCTAAACCTTGTCATCACAATGAACAAAACATGCTGGAGGGATAGGTTCCTGACCTAAAGACTTCCCAGACTGCCCATATATGTCAAGCAGAGTGCCTCTTTGGCCCTCTTCAAAAGGAACCTTGATGATTGGATGGAAGATAGGAAATTCACCCCGGGGATCACGTCAGTTGCCCTGCTAGATAGGGATCAAGGGAAGTAAATACTGTAGGAAGAAATAGCCAGGGAATTGTTATGACTAGGCTTGTATAGACCTTAGGGCTGATAGCCTAGTATCAACCTATGAACCTATGAGCCAGGCCTAATCCCAGTGTAGGAATGTTTTCATATCTTCAGGATTCTACACTGTCATTTTTTCCAGTCTTGGCACCAGTGTGCCTACCTGGACTGGGAACTATTTTATCCTGAGACTTGTGTACCCAGCTGTCTTTTTCATTTTTTGACCTACTTCTGTTCATGCTAAATGCTATCTAAACTACAGTTTATATATCATTGTTGTCTTGGTGATTTTTTTTAAAAACAGGGTCCACCTCGTGAAGGTACTGACCAAGACTTGAGGATAAATTCAGTTCCAGCAATACTACTCTCCTTTGCTTTTTGATTGTATCATCTCCCCATCTGGATCTGTCTCTCACAATATGGCAGATATGCTATTCATCAAGATATTTAGTGGTTTCTAGAATGGTGAGTTTGTTGACAAACAATATAGAGTGATGGTGTCTTCAGTCATACCAAAACAGCCCAGTTTGCTTAATGCACATGCACTCTAACCAATTAATTTGTGCTTCACTTTGGGCTTTGTAGATGGGCAATGCTAAGACATATTTATAGTACAGTAATGACTCAGACCATTGTGCTACACAGCTACCCATCATATCTGGGATTGGGCATTTTATGATACATATGGTATACACTCCAGTGGAACATGGTAGGGCAGCTGTCATCCCTGGCCATGATACTGACCCCATGCATTTCACTGCCATACATGGGCATTGTGCTACTATGCTGTGAATTGATGCACATTATGTGATACCTGCAAAATGCAGAATCACTCAACACCTCTAATTTTCACTCCTGGACATGACCAGGTAAGTGTGAATGACTTCTGCATGATCTGAGTATGTTAGGGCTTCTACATGTTTCATCAAGGGTACTAAAGTTTTTCTTTACCTATGTCACTTGCTGTACAGGGAGGTCATGGTGGGATACTCATACGAGAGTGTCCTGTACAAAGATAATGCATGGCACTCACCATCAGGTAGGTGAGTGATGCCACAGGCATCACACATTCGGGTAAGCACAGCTGCCATAAGTACAGTAGTCTGTACCCTACATCTGTCTCACATAATAATCTTGTTTCCATCAAAAAAATGCATCTGTCTCACAAAAGAAAAAAATAAAATATCCTTCTCCCCCACACCCCATGCCACTTTTCATCTTCCCATTCATCTTCTGTGTGTTCTTGTGCATGCTCTCTTTCTCCTGTCTGATTGTCCCATTATCCCATGTCCCTACCAGTCATAAAATAAAAATAACTGGCAGCTTGTAGGGTAGCCTTGGTATGAGATCTCAGCTGCACCTCTTTGCATATATAGGCCACTATAAGTATGTGAATGAGCATCATGGTTAGCAAGCCAATTGCCACAGGTCACCTTATCTACCATTATGCCGTCTACCCAATGGCTCAGTAAATACCTTTCTCATGAATGCATGGCTTCATTTTACAAAGGGCCATGCTATGTCACAACTTATGCCTGTGTAATCCCCATGAGGTAACATCATGCAATTCCCTTTTTGCTATTTATTGCAGTGCTGCCATATAATCATTATTTCTGAATACCCCCTTGTATCTGACACCAAATGCATTGATCCTATATGCTAACTCTAGAGCTATTGTTCTGTTCACATTTTCATTATCTATAGGACCTGAAGTTGCAGGAAGTATACTCTTTCTTGTAGATGGATGGCAAAACATTCATATCAGAAGATATCTCTTGAAGTCCCCATCTATTATTTTCCTTCAGATAACCTTAATAAAATAAAAAAAAAAGAATATCTTCTAAAACATCTACACTCCGTGCAAATGCAGTACCTTGAGTGGTAAGCACAGAAGCTCAAACTGTTCACCATTACCCACTTTGTAAATATTACTAATACTATTTTTAAGGGCCTAAGATATTTAATGGATGAGTGTACAGGTGCATGTGCACATGGTTGTGTGTGTGTGTGTGTGTGTGTGTGTGTGTGTGTGTGTGCGAGCATGTGCATCCATGTGTGTGTGTGTGTGTGTGTGTGTGTGTGTGTGTTTGCTTTTTGTGGTGTGTATGTGTACATGAGTCTGTGTGTGTGTGTGTGTGTGTGTGTGTGTGTGTGTGTGTGTGTGTGTGTGTGTGTGTGTGTGTGTGTGTGTGTGTGTGTGTCTGTGCGTGTGCATGTGCATTGTGTGTATTTGCTCTTTGTGGTGTGCTTGTGTGAATGCTCATGAGCACGTGTGCATGCTAGTGCACTTGTTTACTCTTTGCACTGTGTGTGTCTGTGTGTGTATGTGTGTCTGTTGGTTGTACAACATTAACCACTTTAAAATGTCGGAAAAGCAGCGTTAAATCCAGAAATTATAAAAAATGTAAAGCCCAAGAACAGTTTTTATTTTTTTAAATCAAACAATTTATTCAGTAAAAAAAAAAAGATGTAACACTTTTGTTCCAACACAGGAACTTCATCAGAATCTGTACCAATACTTAAATCACTTACTTTTATAGCAAACAATAATAACCAAGTTAAATGAACATGTGTTTTTAACACTGCTTCTCCGACATTATAAAGGGGTTGATGGTATAGAAGATTACTGGTTTATTTAACTTAACTCACTGTTTACATTTTTGTGATTGTACAATATTGTCACATTTCACTCAATAAACCGGCATGTGATAAATATTCCTGTATCTGACACCAAATACAAAGCACATATTTGAAAGCTGGCGTACATACAATACATATGTATGATATTCTGGCACTCTGTGACAGAACATGGAAATAATAATTCAGACATGTTTGAGGTTACATTGCCATGATTGCAGAGGAGGTTATATTTACATACTATTTAAGTAATGGAATTGGGCCTTACTGTCAAATCCAGTGATAGTTGATCCATAGCATAACTGAGGAGGTATAAATGTGGTTGTCCACTAACCTCCTATGCCTGTAGGTCTGCCTCTAGAACTTCTCAGGTTTATATTGTATGTTTCATGATTATATGCTTAACTGTGCTTTTTTCTGCAATTTTGTTGCTTAGTCATAGTGTGTGTGTGTGTGTGTGTGTGTGTGTGTGTGTGTGTGTGTGTGTGTGTGTGTTTTTATGTATATATTTCGGTGTGTTATATATATATATATATATATATATATATATATATATATATATATATATATATATATATATATATATATATATATATATATATATACACACACACACACACACACACACACATTAAATATATATATATATATACACACACACACACACACACATAGATATATATATATATATATATATATATATATATATATATATATATATATATATATATATATATATATATATATATATATATATATATATATATATATATATGTATAAAACATCCAGATGTAGCAGGCCATGGGGTCCTGGTCCTGGGTGTTCCCTTGAAGGAAGTACATCCAGCAGACATCGGTCACCTTCAGGTAGTAGTACAGCATCTGACCTTGGGTTTGGAGGTGCCAGTGCAACTCCTGGCAGAGCCAGTTCTCATCTTCAGGGGTGGAGACAATGAACTGTCAGCTCTACCATGCACGGCTCACAGCTGTCCAACATAAAACACATAGGGCTAGCACTGAGCCTGGCTGTGTTCATGCAGACACTCATATACCAATGCCACATTGAGGGCACCTACAGACACACACACACACACACACACACACACACACACACACACACACACACACACACAACATTTACATGGTCCAACGTGCCTGCTTCCCTTCCTTACACACACACACACACACACACACACACACACACGTGTGTGTGTGTGTGTGTGTGTGTGTGTGTGTGTGTGTGTGTACTGTATATAGATAGGTAGATATACATATATATGAATAGACACACACAGCTATAAAACAAATGATAAAAAAGTCATGTAGTAAAAATGTTGTCATGATTATTCAGAAGTCATGTAGCTGAAACATTGGCATGTTCTTAAGAGGTCATCTGCATATATCCTATGAGCCTCCACAACAGGAGGTTTAAGATATTACACAGTAAAAGCTTTGGCTTAGCTGGATCTTTCTTCAAGTTTTAGTGAGTGCGCACAAACACACACAAACGCACACACACTCACACACACACTCTAATAAGCACGACAAACCTTAATCTCACTGAATTAATGCATGTCACATTTCCACTCAATAATTACTTTCGATTCATTTGGCAAAAACAAGGTTTAAAGTGTCTTACACTATATTTTGCACAGTTTCTTATTTGCTAGGGAAAGCATTTTCAAGTCCTTTAGTTTTCTTCGATAGTGTATAATTATTATTTGCCTAAGACTAATCAGCTATTAATCGACATTTCAAGTACATATTTGAATAATGCACAGTATCTCAAAATAGTCAATTTTAGTCAAAGACTCTGTTGCTTAAGTAGTAAAATACATTCTGTATATATTTTTCTTTCTGGGTTATGTAAAGCAAAGCAGGCAGAAACCTAAACCAAGAAGTACCTCAATGACATCAGCGAGAGTAAAGCATTTTGATTCACATATAGAATCCATGAATACCTTTGAGAGAACCATGGTTTAGACAGATACAGAAAATAATTTACTCCAACAAACATTTTTCTAAATACTATTCTGAGGTAGCATGCCTGAAAAATAGTTAAACTTACAAAATTCTTGTTATTTGCATTTATGATTTTTGACTCTCTGGGTTTATGTTTTAAAGGAAATATATGAGGTATTGTTCTTTTAGTTAGTGCTAATTGTCCAAATGAGTTTGCTAAAGACATTTAATTACTAGCATGGAATATGTATCATTTACATTAAATGTGTAAGAATTAGGAATCCCTGGCCTTGTTGAGTTATCAGTAGTAAGCATACTAAATGCATGTCATTTTGAGTCACAAGTAGCATTTCTTTATCACCAGGAGTCAGAAATAATGATTTATTTGCTCAAAAAATAACTGTAGGGAACAGCAGCTGCAGGGAGAAGAAAGGGAGCCTTTTGAAAGCTATGCATTAAAAAGTACCAGTGGGACTTTCTGAAAACTAAGTAGAAATGTAGGGGTTTTGCTCTGTTTCCTCTCCAGAGGTCAACCAAGTCCATTAGATAACAAAAAAGTAACCCTAAAACTCTTTCTGACAATGAACAAAGGATTTGAAATCTGAGGCTGTTTATCACAAGCACACAGTATAGCTTGAGGGTTTAGTTTTGAACTGAACAGTAGAACTACCTTGAACTATAGAAGTAAGGTTCATGTTGTGGAATTAATTCGCCAGAGAAATGAAACGCATATCTTACAAAGACTGGCCGGAGGTAAAGCCTGACATGAAAGTGAAAATGACTGTTAATGACTTATAGCACATTTTCATTCCTTTCCACGTATGTTAAGTTTTGGATTCACTTCTTTTTCATAATCAGCAATGCTGTGTCAGTCCTTTACTTATTTTAGGAAGTCACTTAACTACTTTTCCCTTTTTTCTGATTATTTTTCTACTTCACTTCTTTTCAAAGTAGTTCGGCTATCACTGCATTCGGGCATTGCAGCATAAATGTGTAGCTCCCCTCTAGTTAATCAGAAGTCACATTTATTGCACAAAAGTCCACAATGATACACTGAAAGAGAAAAAAAAAAAAACTCAAGCTGTAAGGAAAGAATGTACCACCTACAGAAAGTTACTGAAGGAAAAAAAATAATAATAAAAATAAAGAAACATAAAATTCTCAACTTGCCTTCTGCAATAGCTGAAGGCATAGGCTGACTTAAAAAAATAAAAACAGATAGCAATTGCAGGACAGTACTCACAAACGGACAATACAGAGCATAAAGCAGGATTATGCAGTGTTAAGTACATGAAGAAATATTAAACATTTTGGAATGTCTTGAAGCGTGTCCTTTAATGGAAACAGAGGTAGGAGGGTTAAAGCTATAAAATGACAATCTGGAAAAAGAGCAAGATCTTCACATGGATGGAATATATCAAGTAATAAGGCCAAGCATAAGAATGGACCAAGCTGGACATGTCTTATGGCATCTACATGCAGACTTCACCAAGGAGGGGGCGATGATGATGATGATGATGATGACTGTGATCATGAAAATCACTGCCATATAAATTTAGGAAGTTAAACTTTGGCCTGATTTCTCTGCAGCTTGTTTAGCAGGACAGTGTATTTTTATGACTTTTACAATAGTGTGTGTAGAAAATGAGATCAAACTGAGCAGGTGATTCCTACAATCCTTAATATCCTATGCAGAGATCACAGGACCATAACTGTAGTGACAAAGAAGATGAAGAAATTCATTGCCTGACAAATGGATATTTTATGAAAGATTGCAAATACATTAGTGCTCAAAAGCTTTTAGACTCATTCTGTGTAGCAGGACTACACTAAGTAACCAAATGATGATGTCTTCACCTGCAACATTTCCATCAAATAAGAAAGAATTTATAACTGAAAAATATATATATATAAAAAGAGGACGTAATTACCAGCCATGAGTAATGCCATTGATGCAAGACATGTGAAAAACTCAGTGGCATACATATATCAATGTGAGAGCTATGCCAAAATATTGAGTGGAATCTTAGAATGAACTGGAAGATATCCATACAAGGTACAACATGAATGAAGAACAGATGGATTAGGGTGCTTGAAGGAAGAATAAAGTAATTTTCTGTTGTGGCTGCTAATCATCCAGCTTGATGATCTATCTGGTAGTTTGGGAAAGCTGTATTTCTTCATGTTTCAGAGCTCATGGGATATTTCCTTTGGTTTGACATAAAGTCGATTTTGACTTGTTAGACAGTGCCACAGCTCTGATAGTATCTGTAGATAATGTGCATAACGCAGTCACAGGGCACCATGGCTGACATTCAGGTTTTTTACAGGTAATAATGAAAGTAGACTGAGTTGCATGTGTTGCAAAGGTGTTACCCTTAGGGCTGGGTACCTATTCATCTTAAGCTGCAGCTGAGTGAAATTGTTCTCTTTCCTGTTTACCCTCAAGGTAATGCCATATGCAGTTAAAACTGCGCTATGAGTTAGTCATATGGAGAATACACTTTACTGTATACATTCCGTGACAATATCTATGGAGAAATCCTACTAGCCTTGTGACTTGTGATATATAATTAGCATGTTTTTTGAGAAAATACTTTTATTTATATCCAAAGACATAAAATATACAATGTAATATATATCAGTTTTACGACAATATCAACCAGCATGAGAAAAATCAATGTATAACTTCACAATTGCTAGTTCCTTTTAATGTACTGTCTTGTTGAAATATAACAAAGGTAAATGCTTGTTGAACTTTAGTTTAAATGCCTTTGAGCCACATAAATATAATCCAAACTCCAGCTGAGACAATAAAACAAATAACAGAAATAAACTGCTATCAGATTTAACAAACAATCTTTTATTAAACTAATCAGATTTAATGTTTGTCTCCTGATATGTGAGACTTTCATAGTCAAAGTACCAACATGCTCAATTAAATTCTCCTACAGCATAATCATGTGCCACAACTGATCATCTGAAAAATTGTATGTAACATTCAAAAACAAATACAACATTTTAGCAATCATGCAAAAAGTACTAAAATGACCAGTCCTATATTGTTTTTTGAAATGACTGTAAAAAAATAAATACATGAAAAAATAATGAATATAATAATAAAAACGACATTTTATGATTTAAAAAAAGCATTTGCTTCACTACTTTGAGCAACAAATTTCACAGTAACAATAAAATTCTCTCAATCATTGTTTAGTTGCTATAAGTTTGAGAAGACTATTTATACTAATAGCCTCATTGGGACCTGGATGGGGACCAAGATTTAAAAGAAATTGCCAGTACAACTCATAGTACTCCAAACGTGTTTCACAACTTTCCCACCACTGTCAATTCTTATTACGTCTGATACCAAGAATACAAATTTAGTAAAATTCTTGCATGTTTATTGAATGCATTGGTGTTTGAACCTTTATGTATATCATATTCAAGATCCTATATTCTCATGGAGATTATTGCATTCAGTCTTGACAACGCATAACACATCACAAGCCACAAAAGTACACAAATGCCACAGCTTTTATACCACAATCATCTCTACAACCATTAATCCAGGAACCTGCTTTCTTTAAGACCTTTCCCTTCTTGCCAGTGTTAATAAAATTACCTTGGTTACAAGTGCAACACTTTTTGGCTAACGTGGTTATTACTCACACATCTTGTTTTATCATGATTATTTTCTAACATATTTTTGATGTTGTTACCTCTTTTGTAAATGACCATTGTTGAAGTCCCCTATATACAACCCAGAGGTTTTCAAAATGGATATAATAAACCAGTTGCTGCAAACAAAAATTTTCACATACACAATGTTACTTATAACTTAGTATTCTAGAGCTACCAACCTTCAAGTTTTTATGTGTATGAATACCAAAGTCCTTTCCCAGTAATTTTAGCATCAGGAAAAAAATCTTGAATTTCTACCTTCCAGGATATTATTGTAATTCCATTTAAAAAAAAAATCATGATATTCCACACACACACACACACACACACACACACACACACACACACACACACACACACACACACACACACACACACACACACACACACACACACACACACACACACACACACGTGCGCACACACACACACACACACACATATTTACAAAGTACATCCAGGTCATTCAGAAAAGTTTCATCCTCAGATACCCACAGATTATTTGTCTCTTGACTAAGCTGTGTGTTTTGTTTAAAAGGGCAGCATCCATTAAAAGGAAGATAAGAGTTAGAAAAAGTTTTTTTCCTAAAAATGTTGAACATAAGATGACCCAAAATTTAGTTCTTGAAAATAAGGACTCCTAAGAAACAGATTTTGTCATGTAAAAAATTGTGCATAAACTACAAAAAGTAAGTGTAATCATCCAAAAAACTCAATCCCCAGGACTCAATAAACTCTGTGTAGGCTTTGTGCAAAGCCTACATAGAGTTTACACTTGTGCACAGTGGTACGTGGTGGTGCGTGGCATGCAGCAGAGCACAATGCATATTCATGCCTTGCGTCACATCTAAGTGAGGTTGCTGCTAGCCAAGAAACCATGTAAGTGATCACAGATACCACTCCTGTTGAAATAAGATCACTGACGGTCTGTGGTTTTGTGTGGAATGCCACAATGATCACCATAGCTTCTTAGCTAGCTCCAATCTCTTTTTGCAAGACATTTGAACAAATGCCAACATAATGGGTGGACAGTGACCCAGAAATATGGGCATATTTAACATATTTGCCCTATAGAAATGTGCTAGAATAACGAGGGGTTTGTGTGAAGATACATGTTCTGAAGGAGATGAAGTAGGAAACTCAAAAGTATGTAATATTTATTGAGTCACATCAGTCCTGAGATCATCCCAGTGATATGGCAAAAAGCCATCCATGTGATCTGGACATTCTGTGAAACTCTGGACAGTTGAGAGGTATGAATGTTAAGTATGTAGTCCAAACACAGTATAGGACAGTGTATATATAGTGCAGAGTATTGTGATGTCCCATTCCTGGCATTCTGTACTGAAGCTGTGCAAATGATCTGTAACAGTACATGAACTGCCATGTAAAATAAACACTCAGGGAAAGTGTGTGTATTGAATAGGTACACATAAGTGAATTGTAGGAATGAATTGCAGGAAAGAACACAGGGAAAAAGGACAGGTGAAACAACCTAATGTGCAGTAGATGAGGGCATGTCAATGGAATATGGTTGAAGCAGCAATGCCAATCACATATTTAAATGGTACAGTAGGGACTGCACAGTGTAAATGCGTATTATGTGACTGTCACACAAGGTGACATAACAATGGGGAACATGTCTGTCTGAGATAAGCATCCTTACATGAATAATGTAGAGGACATCAATCAGAGATCTGACATACAATTGGTTTAGGGTACATATTGTGAAGCTCTGCAAACTGATTTGCCTGAATATGAGTGCAGTCTCAGCTGTGGTCTCCAGCAAGTGGGACACAGGTATAGGCTCATGGAAAACATTAAAAGAACCAACCACAGTCATGGACAATAGCAGAATAATACCAACAGTAATCCCATGCCTCTGACATAAAATATGTGATCTAGAGTGATCAGATTCTGCAAAAACACACTTGTACAACTATTATGATACATCCACACTCCATGAGGAAAATCATGCACACTGTCCTGGCACTGTAACATTTGCTGGAGGTGTTAGGAGGGAGGGGGGACACTGCTATACCTGCATGTGACATAATGAGCAATACAGGCTAGTTGACTGGTGTGCACAATATATATATATATATATATATATATATATATATATATATATATATATATATATATATATATATATATATAGACACACACACACACACACACACACACACATATATATATATATATATATATATATATATATATATATATAGATATATAGATAGATAGCACAATCCACACTGTCATTCCATGCCATTAATATTGTCAGACACCAATGCATGTAGTGTGTGCATCAACAGAACTGGTAGTACACATGCATCTTGTGTAACAACTTGATGGGTGTTCTGTACCATCAGACAGTAATGTTTATGCCACAAAAAGAATAACTAGGTATGGCCAATAAGCTGCTTGACAGCTCACTGTGACAAAGGTGGTACGCTTCAGTTACACATCAGTGAAGATGTGTTGGGAGGTACATGAAGAAAGGTGCATTGTACTAATTATTGGTGTGATGAAGGCTGTGAACTATGGAGATATTATGGCCTCTGATGTGGATGTCCTTCACATGCTCAGTACTTGTGTTACATACAAGGGAGTAGTCAGCACTGTGACCACATGCTGGTGGACTTTCCACTTACCATCTACCTCAGGACACAGGTAACGTACTTACTAGTCTGATTATATTGTGTGATGTCTACATTATACTTGAGTTGTGTGTTTGTTTTCCTGATGTAACAAATCTCCCCATGTTTTCTTGTCATTGCAGATGTTGTCATGGCTGCAGCAGCAATTTTTGGTATATGTTGATAATGTCTGTTTTATACTAATATCAAAGTTAGAGTCAATGATTGCCCACAATCTGTAGTCCTTCAGACAGCTGTTTGGACACAAGATGTGTATGTCATCTGTGATGCCCATCACTTAAATAATGGACAGGAAGGGGGCTAGCAGACAGATCTGATGTATGCACCTGATCACTGGACCTAAGATATCATTTGTCTATTCATCTGGTGATACATGGATTTATGTCTAAATTTGTGAGTTTGTCCATAATACCTGAGTAAGGTATTGCGTCAGTTACCTTTTCCAGGTGATCGTAGGCAGTATGCACCATTTTACCCTCTTCCATGGCTCTAGTGATCTCAAAGATGTTCATCAGGTTTAGCAGTCATGACCTTCTCTTGACAAAACCAACCTGGAATGGGTCTGGTGTTTGAATATCTCCTATGTCTTTGTTTATCAGGTCCATGATAATTTTGTCCATTGTCCTACATATAAGGCTAGTCAAACTTATAGCACGGTATTTTCCTGGGTCTATTGATAGTCATCCATTGTGTTTCAAATTGACAGTTGCAGTTTTCCACTCCCTAGGGAAAAAGCCTCTCTGGAGGTTGTGGTTAACTAGAGATTATAGTAGGCATGATGGGTCATATTTCAAGCTTTTAAAAGGTGTCCTGGGATATTATCAGGGTCTAAAGATGCAATGTTTTAAGCTTTGGAGAGTGCAGTGAGGACAAGTTCTTTAGTGACAGTTGGGGGGAGAAATGGTTGAAGGTATTTCCTGTGGGGTAACTGAGGATCATTAAGGGATAAAATTGGAGCTAAATTTATCTGCCAACAAATTTGGTATATCCTCTGGTTTGGTATAAAGAGTTCAATTTAATAATAGCTCAGTGTTGGGGGTTCTTCTTAAGGTTGTGTAAATAACTTAAAAAACATACCATATGGTTATCCTTAGCCTGAGTTGCATATTGAGACGAATAAGGGATTTGTTTTTGTCTGTTGGGCATAGCCCTTCCTATTTTTGGACAAGCTTTTCTTTTTTGTTGTTTTTATACTGTGGGTCCACCAAGTGGCTTGTTATTGGAGTGTGTCCTAAGTTTATTTCTGTTGTGGTAGCATTGTCGCCTCACAGTAAGACGCTGTCCAGTTCGATTCTCAGCTAGAGCGTCCTCTGCGTGGAGACATGCGTGAATGGGCGTACCATCGTTGAAGGTTGTGCATCAAAGCTGGCAACTCGGCACATAAAAATCAACTGTCAGTCATTAGCGGACCGGAGTTCCGCTGTGGCGACCCCTAACCAGAAAAAGCCGAAAGACACAACAACAACAACAACTGCTGTTTTCATGCAGTTACTTACATGCTAAGGTGGCTGTCAATAAACAAGAGACAATTTCTACTGGGCTAGACTATGAAGATAGTAGAAAAGTAGACATCCATGGCTGTGGATCCTCTTTTTTGTGCTCTACAAGGGGAGATGCTGCAGAAGATTATAACTAACTCAATTTAAAGTTGTGCTGGAGAGAAGTTTATGATAAGTCTAAAGCAATATTTCTTCAGTTATGCTTCTCAGCAGACAAACTTGCTGATGTATACTCAGCTAGATACTTGAGAAAATAGCAGTGGAAGTTTTTGAAGGAAAATTACAACTTTAGATGCCTGCATCTCTGCAATCTACTGCTGCATAGATCAGCAAAAGTTATAGGAGATGAGGTAGACAGGAATCCAATCAATAAACAGTTAAACTGCAGTTTAAATGTATATATATATATATATATATATATATATATATATATATATATACATATATCTATATATATATATATATATATATATATATATATATACATATATATATATATATATATATATATATATATATATATATATATATATATATATATATATATATATATATATATATATATATATATATATATATATATATATATATATATATATATATATATAAAAAAAAATATATATATATATATATATATATATATATTTAAAAAAAAAAAATATATATATCTATATATACATATATATAAAAAATATATATATATATATATATATATATATATATATATATATACATATATATAGATATATATATATATATATATATAGATATATATATATATATATACACATATATGGGTCCACTTCTAAATCTCGAATCTCAAAATTTCTAAATTCAAAATACTGAAATCAAAATCTCTAAATCTCAAAATACTGAAAACTCAAAATACTGAAACTCACAATATTGAAAGAAAGACAGGACACCAACAATAACTATATTGCACAACAACTATATACAGAAACATATTGCTCTATTCCAAGTGTAGGCAAGGGAGCAAGCCCCCCTGCAGCTCCCCATGCCCAGATGCCCTGCTACTTACATATATCAACTCCAAGATCGCACTTCACTAGATTAAGATGAGTTATGTTGTTGTATAAACTCACCAAACACTCCGAAGCCCAAGTCTCAATTCGACTAAGAATATAAAGTCCAACTCGATGTGAATGAAAAAATACAAATTTATTTTTTTAAGCCATTAAAACCATACACTTTTCGTCGGCTAACAATCCGACTTCTTCAGAAAGAACAAACAAGCAAACAGTGCCTCCCTTTCCTTGAGAACATTTAAACAGTTCACTAATTGAGAATAGCAAGTCACATGATTGAACCTCATCTGGATTAAAGTCCCAGAACTAAAAAAGCACTGGGGGAACAATGAACAACTAAATGCTCATGTAATAATAATACAATGCCAAGATGTTAAAACCATATTACATGCAAAACAGATTGCCAGATAAAACAGTGTGTGCATACACATTTGATAAATCTAGGACATGTAAATGAATAAAAGTTTTGATTTTAATCATAAAAATTGAATACTTAAAAACATTTTTAAACCATAAAAGTCAGACAGCTGTGTAAACCCCCACTGCCAAGTTTGGAAACTGAAAAATGTTTTTAAGATTTTAAAGACAGAGCTCACTGCCTGTTGTTAAAATGGCCCGCGGGGCCAGATAGTCTCACATCAGAAAGGTGGAATAAAAACTTCTCCTTTGGGAATCTGAAGTAAGACAGCTGTATCCATAAGCTGTAAGAAATAATATTGTTACTGTTTCGCCAGATGTATGCATATCCTAACTTGAAACTACTATCCTGTGGCAATAACAAGTTATCAATGTAGCTAATGCACATTGCATTGTAACTCTTCTTGATACTACTACCTCAGTGTAAGTATAAATAACAAACTCAGGGGTGTAGTTGGTCACTGCCAGCCTCCACTCTATTCCATTCTATTGAACCCGCTTCCGAGGAACTAGTGCCCCCGAACCCTCTCCACTGTCGCCAGACTAACTAGATGACACTGAATAGTGTCTACTACAAGAACATAGTCCAGCAAAATGTGGACCAAACTGGCAACACTGTACAATACTTGGAGCCAGTACCTACTGCCCCCCCCCCTTTTTGTATATTCCCTACTGAGTCCTGTAAACCCGCCTAAGCGTGTGATCTGGGCTTTTATGTTTGCCATGTATGTTAGCCAATTTGTATTTTTTCATTCACATCAAGTTGGACTTTATATTTTTAGTGGAATTGAGACTTGGGCTTTGGAGTGTTTGGTGAGTTTATACAGCGTGTCCTAGTTTTTCCAAGTTTGTCTGTTATGTTGTTGTATAGCAATGAATAGCAAATTAGAAGTGAACATGACGAAGGTTACAACAGGCAGCCATGAAGCATGTAATGGTATGTTTTCCATTTTCTACTGTACAGTGCAATCTCGGAGTTGATATATTTAAGAAGCAGAGGGTGTGGGGGGTTCAACTCCCCACATTGAGGGTGCAGATAGGCTAGCCTACCTGCTTATAGTTGTGGAAGACTATTATGATTTGTCTTTTATATGTTTCTGTATGCAGTTCTTCTGCAATAAAGTTAATGCTGGTTTCTTGTGTTTTTTCAATATTTTGAGTTTCTGTATTTTGAATTTCAGTATTTTGAGTTTCAGTATTTTGAGTTTTCAGTATTTTGAGCTTTAGAGATTTTGGTTTCAGTATTTTGAATTTAGAGATTTTGAGATTTGAGATTTAGAAATGGACCCATATATATATATATATATATATATATATATATATATATATATATATATATATATATATATATATATATATATATATATGTGTGTGTGTGTGTGTGTGTGTGTGTGTGTGTGTATATATATATATATATATATATGTGTGTGTGTGTGTGTATATATATATATATATATATATATATATATATATATATATATATATATATATATATATACTCTGATCTGAAAAAAGGAATAGAAATGCAATAACTGACGTGTAGATCCTACAGCAATTCAGTTATCTCACTACTGTGATTGATACTACACGAAAATGACCCATAGGCTAAGTAAAATGCAAACAATAAAAAAAACTGTAAAAATTAAATAAATGAGGCTCAGATCCTGCAGCAACTCGCACATCTCCTATTACTATGAAGGATACTATAAAACTAAGGTCATAGACCAAATTTAAATGGAAGTAATTTGCTTTTGATTAAAACAAGGAAAAAGTGCAGAAAAGAACAGTACACAGTTCAGATTAACACTCTGAATATTGCAGTTTGCATTAAATGAAATGGGATAATATGAAACAGAGGATAACTCAAACTGTAAGAGTCTAACAGGAGTGCCTTATCAGTCTGAGTTATCAGTGCCCAGTAGAATTAGCACTGCGGGGAGCGGACAGCTAAAAAACACCAGTTTAAAAACACAGTAAGAATTGGGCAGCTGAGTGGTAAAAAATCCAAAAATAAATGCAATCAATTAGCAGATGTAAAGTCAGAGGACCTGCAGCTGGAGACAAATGTAGGTGAATACCTTAAATAAGAAAATGGTTTCTCAGCTCCTCCCACTAATTAGCTAGGTCTAATTTCTGTTCAGTCAGTGAATGCAATCGGAATGTTTCCTAAGTGGCCCTAGCCAACAAATTTTACAACTCAAAGAAAAAAACTTTGCAGTAAAACAAAATGTAAAATACAACAAACTGTAATGTAACAAGAGCAAAATAAAAAAATAATGGAAATATCCAAACCTTAAAAACAGAAAATACAAAAATCGGTGCAGTCAAACTGTAAGTTTAAACTTAGAGATCTTGTAACTGGAGAGGAATGTAGGTGCCAAGTAATCTGTCCATAGATAAACATGCCACCTAGAGACTTATCAATTTTCAAAAAAAAAAAATATGATAACAATAATGCCATCCTACAGACATAAGAAAATATTAATGCTAAACTGGACCACAAAAATAACTGACTATGCCACTGTGAAACTCCGGACTAACAATACTATCATAACCACAACTCCAAAATACCCTACCTTATTACACACCATTTTCTCTAAAAGTTTTCTAATGACCTACTCAGCTGTATGACCTCCATCCATTTTGACCTGCTCAACTGTATAACCACTATCCACTTTGGTTATAAACCTCTACAGTTCACCTGTTTCATGAAGTATAGTACTTTACAGAATCTGTAAATTGTAATATGATTTTTATAATGTTGTAGTAATCATATCTTCATCAATTTCAACTCCAAAACTATGCAACTAGAACTTTCTTTGTTATTGCCTGGAACTTTTCCTCCCAGGGATGGGCTAAAAATGGGTAACCTATGCCCAGTTGGACTCTCCTGGTCAATGAATGCCATAAATAAGTAATTAAAAACTCAGCAATAACTGTTTACATAAATAGTCAGCACAATATGGATCCTAAAAATCAAAATAATCACTAACATCATGCACACATAAGTACAAATGAAAGTATTATGTAGATTAGCTAGTTCCCAGGCAGTTTCTTATTTCATACACGCAAGGCTGCTGAAAGTTATCATAGAAAAAGACATTCCCCTGTAGTGTTCTGGCAGAACACCTTCATTGGGAGTAAATGTTCAAAGCTTATGACATGTACCTTTAACTCTTCACTTAAGTAAAGTTAATTAAATTTTAAAGCAACAGTTGTACTTAAAAGTAATACATTAAACTCACACCATCAGCTAGGATCACAGTAATGCAAGCAATTTATCTAGTATTAAACATATTTATAATACACCAAAATGATTCTTAGTATTTAGAATCACACTATATGTATATAAATAAATCAGTAAATAAATGTTTACAAGCATGATTTCAGTTTATCTATATTACTGTAAAGTCCTACATTTAAATGGAATTCAGTCAGTATTGCATTCAAAAAACTGTACTATGTCAAGGAATAAATTTGACTTAATTAATGCATAGTGGACAACTTCATATTAATAAAAATAACCACTTTTTTAAAACCAGTGATAAGCCTAGCATGACTTAATAATTTCTGTATGATTAGAATTAAATTAAAAATTACTAAGGCATAACTTGACTAAAGTCATTAGGTTTCATACTATCAAATTATAAATTAAGTGGGTCTCTAATGCATTTATAGCTTGGGGGAGGGCAGTGCATATATCTAACAGCGGCTAGTTTTGTGTGTGTGTGTGTGTGTGTGTGTGTGTGTGTGTAGACAAAAAATATGAGCTGACTATTATAATCACTCTTCATAGCAAGCCTGATAAAACATTATTTTTGTCTTGCTAAAAGGTCTTCATTGACTAATTAAAATAGTTTTAAACTATGCACTGATATGCATTTCTATCTGTATATCTACACCTATATCTATCTCTATATATCTATGTCTCTATACATCTATGTATCTATCTATTGTCCAGCATTGAACTATGCATGATCTAAGACATAGACCTCAGAGCAAGCAACTAAACAAAAGATGGTTTCATTAGGGGGCAAGCACCTTTTTTCCTTTCAGAGTTAGGATATATAATTAGCAGAGGATGTGGGGGGCAGAAAGGTGCTTGCCCCCTATTGAAACAATCTTTTGTTTAGTTGCTTGCTCTAAGACATAGACCTCAGAGCAAGCAACTAAACAAAAGATGGTTTCAATCGGGGGCAAGCACCTTTCTGACCCCCACATCCCCTGCTAATTATATATCCTACCTCTGAAATCAAACAATAATGGGGAAAAGGAATATTTCCCAATGATGGTAATATAATGAACTTGAACAACTGTTGGTCCATTGTTTTGTCAACCAAAGTATGTTGACAAAACACCTGTTGATTTTACAAGCAGTCAACATACTGTATTTAAGAGATCCCCCCACACACACACACACACATATATATATATATATATATATATATATATATATATATATATATATATATATATACATACATACATTAAATATTTCAATGCTCCTATTTTGTGTATAGGAATAGAGATAGATAGAAAACAGGCTTATTTATCTTAAAAAAAATGCTTCATCAAGAAAAAAGAAAGACTATAATGCAAATTTAATAAAGCTTACATGGTCATTTTTTCCGTGTTCACTATGTGGCGCAATGTGGACATGGATTCAGTGAGTTTTAGATTCAGTAAACTCTGTGTAGCAGTGCCCAAGCATGAGCATTCATGTGCATCAACGGAATTTTTTTTTCTGGGATGCAAATTTCAGCATAAGTAGCTGAAATATTATGTTAATGAAGCAAACCAACAAGGTGGATCATTCCAACAACCCTACACACAACTGTCTAGACTCCATGTCTGTGTGCGTACAGGAGCCTACATGGAAGCAAAGGCATGTACAAGTCATGGAATCTAGACATAATGCCCATGAAAAGGTAAAAACACGCATTTGATGGCCGAGGATGTCCAAAAGAATCAGGGTGGTGTGTGAGATAGCTATAAATTTTATAATTTTTATTGTATCACAACTTTACCCAGTGAGCTGTTATGCACAAAACATTTTAAAATGAATAATACAAATATAATTAAAAAGATGGTTATGATGTATTGCCACAACAGGTACAGTCATATCCTGCATTGTATCTTTAATTCCATGCTCCTGTGCTGTTTCCCAGCTTACAAGGCTACTATCTGCATAGTTTCCATGCTGTCATCAAGGTTATTATGTAAATTATTTAAAAAAGCATTGGATTTGTTGAATCACAAACAGCTGGGAACATGTAGGGCTGTTCACTCCATGTAAGCTCCTACACGGTGTTTATGCTTTCCATGGATGTTGATGACCTCATGGGAGTGTGTCAAGTAACTTTGTAGCAATTTTATGGGGTCTTTTGCGTCTACATATGTAATATCCCAGTTCAAGCAAACGGCAATGATTATGCACTCCTTATTTGTGTGAGCAGACCATCCTTGTACCAGACATGAGCTAGACAGCCAAAAATAGAAACTGGATGCATTCAATCAATATTATTGAGAACGTCTGGGTATCACACAAAGCTGGTAAGCAGCACTGCACTCTACTAATTCCCTCTAGTTAGAGAAATGTGCTTGAGTACTCCTGTAGAGACAACTGTTAGGTGTTGGACAAGGGTGCAGATAGTCTTGGGTTCAAGTAGAGGGTATGTCAATTTTTATCATACTGTGCTGACATTGTACGTCATAGAAATGAAATGCAATTATCAGTAATTAGTATATTCTGTACATATCATGACAATAGGGATGAAATTATATAAAGTTTTACATGATTTACTGTCATTATGCACAGATGCACTCTGCTGCACCATGCTTTGGAGATGGCAGCACTGACAAAAACAGAGGAGTCATTACAGGAGCTGACAGAGTTCCAGATGCTAGGATTTGTAATTGGTGTGCTGAGGATGGACAGGATTAGTAATCGGTATATTTGAGTGTCAGCTCAGGTTGTATGGCTTGGAGACAAGGCCAGAGAGGTGAGATTGCATTGCTTTGGACATATGCTTAGGAGGAATGCTGGATATATTTGGATACAGAAGCTAAGGATGGAACTGGCAGGTAAGAGGAAAAGAGGAAAGCCTAAGATAAGGTTCATGGATGTGGTGACTGAGGACATGCAGGTGCTTGTGTGACATAACAAGGTGAAGAGGAAAGGAGGAACTGGAAGCAGATGATGTGCTGTGGTGACCCATGATGGTAGCAGACAAAAGAACAGGAAGATTAGGATGACATATGTTTTTGGAAAACTCCACTTGTGGCAGGAGTGTACAGTAGGAGTACCTATTTGAAGGTTAGTGTTTTTGGACCCAGTGTGAGTTTAACAGTGTTTCCTTGTCTTATCTGCTCTGTTCTGATTTATGTGTAGAGGCCTTATCACTTTGCCTTCATACATACAGCAATGCCAATGCACTTATTTTCCAATGCAATTGGCTGCTGCTATGTAGCAGAGCAGATCCTCAACAGCTCTAGCTATCCTTCATATCTTGTGTTAAATAACAAGCAGCAATTAAACTACTTACCGATCAATTACAGAACTACAAATCCATCTTATGACGGACCTCCTAATGTACATCCCCATAGGTTATGCCCCTGAAAATACCACTCAGATTGGCGGTGCTGAGTTTCAATAGAATTGATGTCACCAGAACCCTAAAATGTGTCAACCTGAGGAAGGCAGCTGGCCCTGACAACATCATGGGCAGGGTACTAAGGGAATGTGCAATGGAACTGGCTTCAGTACTCACTGACATCTTCAACACCTCAATCCATCTAACCAGTGTTCTGAAATGCTTCAAGGGGATGACTATGACTCCTCTAGCCAAGAAACTACAGTCAACAACTCTGAATGACTACTGACCACTTTCTTTAACATCAACGATAATGAAGTTCCTGGAGAGGTTGGTCAAAGATCATATAGCCTCAATCTTACCTGTGACACTGGACTCACTGCAATTTGCATAAAGGACACACCGCAGGACAGGGAATGCCATCTCACTAACTCTCCATGAAACACTGAACCACTTAGAAAGCAAGAACTGCTATGCAAGACTGCTATTCATCTATTTTGGTTCTGTCTTCAACACTGTCATCCCTCAGAATCTGATATTAAAGCTACTTCAACTGGGTATAGACTCTCATTTATGCAATTGAATTCTGAGCTTCCTTACTGAAAGGCCTCAACGGGTTTGTGTGGGAGACAACAGCTCCTGAAGTATCATTATGAACACAGGAGTACCACAGGGGTATGTCTTAAGCCCTCTCCTTTTCACTCTGCTGACACATGACTGCATGACCAGACATGAGATGAATAGGATCACCAAATTCGTGGATGACACCACGGTTATAGGCCTGGTCATCTAGCACTGAATGTCAGCAAGACAAAGGAGTTGATTGTTAAATTTCAGAAGATCTTAAGTACCACACAAACCTCTAGTGATGAAAGGGATGACAATGGAAAGGGTCAAGAGTACAATGTCCGTGGGTGTTCATATCATGGAGAACTTATCCTGGTCAGTCCATGTATCCAGCACAGTCAAAAAAGCTCAGCAATGCTTGCACTTTCTAAGGAAACTTAGGAAGGCAAAATTACCAAGCTCTGTACTTCAGAACTTTTATAGGGGCACCATTGAAAGTGTCTTGACCAACAGCATTACAGTCTGGTATGGGAGCTGTAACAACCAGGATTGGAAGGCTCTCAAGAGAGTTGTAAGGTTTTCAGGAAGAATCATTGGCACCTCCCTTACATCTCTGGAAGATCTACACAAAGGCCGGTGCATCAACAGGGCTAAAAAGATTTCCAGCAATCCAACGCATCATGCCAATGGTCTGCACACTCACCTCTCCTCAGTCAGGAGATACAGAAACCTGCATTGTAGGAGACACAAAAGCCTGCATTGTAAGACCACCAGACTAAATAAAAGTTTCTTTCTGCTCTCCATTAGACTCTTGAACCCTTGGAAAAAATGAACCACGAGTCTGGCAAAACACTCAACTACTTATGTTACATAACTAGCCTATCAAGTGGCTTATTTTATGGATGTGCAATAACCAAGTGCAATACTAAGGTAGCTCACCTACCACACTGAAGGACTGTAAAGTGCAATATACAAACTGCAGTAATTCAGTCTAATCATAGATATGCTACTATGGTTTCAAGTTTACTTTGACAATATTACCTTCACACTGTTCCTTTTCTTCTTTGTCTCCTGTTCTGGGATGGGTGTGGGTCACTGCTGTCCTACTTTACTTCCTAATTGCTATTGATTAAATTTCTACTGTGATATTTTATTAATTTTTCTCTGTCTCTATGTGCAACCATTTCTTGCATTGAGAACAAATCATTGTAATTTCGTTCAGCTACACTGCTGTGTAGTTCTGAATGACAATAAAGTTTTATTTGTCTTTGACTTGACTTTGAGAGATCACATATACTCCTCATTTTAGCATTCTCTATGCAGATACTAGGTTTGAACCTCCCATCCTTACATATGATGCTACCTTTGTTTCTCCTGCAAGTCTAGTTGACATGATTATTTTTACTCAGTGCATTTAATGCCTCACCTGGATAATTACAGGAGGACAAATTCACTTGCACAAACATAACTGGATTTTGCAAACTGAAATGACATTGATAAAATAGTGCACCACAACACAAGGGTCAGTAATATGTCAGACCTGTTCTTCACCAATATGAGTAAACAATGTAATGGCACATGTGTAGTGCCTGCGCTCTTAATACAACCATAAAAGAGTATGTGTAGAATTTGTAATACCTAATGAACTCACTAAAGAAAGAATCAGATTCAAAAATATCATCCAAGGTAACTACACCCTCCTAAGGGATGGTATAATAAATTTCCAAGCTCAGGTTTCCAATGCCCTGTCTATACATACAAACAAATGTATACACACAGCTGTGCCTGATATGTGTGAAGACAATCCATACTGGTAGATGACTGTTAATACTACATTCTACAGTAAGCGAATGAAGCTGCTGTTTACAAATACAACATGTAAAAAACAGTCCTGTAAGGCCACTCACTTCATGTTACCTAAACAAATGAGCCACCTTGAACAACCATCATATGGCAACTATGGTAATAATTCATGACACATATCTAGGGATAACCATAAGCCTGTCTTCATTTACATCTGAAAACTGATATCTATCACTCAGATGTATTTTGAACTGATTCTGGGTGGTATTTCGCACACAGTGGTCCACTGAAAATTCCAAACCTGATTTCAGACACAGGTGGCTATAAAGCGATCTTCCTTCACAACACCAAGCTTACTATATTTGTGCATCATCACCTGCAAAGTGTGATATTTACAAAAGATATGGGACTCTCATGATTGTCTGTGGTGTATCTCTTTATGTACTGCAATAGTGAGCCACTCCACTAGAGACCATATTCAACCACAGTGAAATACCACCACACCACCCACACTTCATGAATACAGATGGAATTCAATACACCCACCCAACATAGGATACCCAACTGAGGACCCACAGTATACATGCAGCATCCACAACAGAGTTAAACATTTTTGCTTCCTCCCAAAAATGTACATAAACCATTGGCCACCCACACAAGACCACACATTCCCTCACAGTCCACACACACACACACCCCCCCTGCCTGCACACACACACCACCGTGCACCCTGTCACCACACACACCACATCACACACACACACACACCACACACCACACACACACACACACACACACACACACACACACACACACACACACACACACACACACACACACACACACCACACACACACCACACACACACACACACACACCACACACACACACACACACCACACACACACACACACACACATTCACACACACACACACACACACACACACACACGCACACACACACACACACACACTAACACACTTTATAAGGTACTTAAATACACCTGGGGAAGTTACAAACAGCTTTTATACTTTACTCTCACACTAGCTGTAAGTTGTTATGTAACTTACATTATCTACTTAGAACATACTCTAAGATAAAAAATATTGGTGTGATATACAATCACAGTACAATTATACTAATATCCAAACTAATAAATAAAACTAAAACAAGACACATTCAAGTGCAGCTTGGTAACATATAATACAAATTAAATTAAATAGACAATAAAATAAAAAAACACAAAACTAACAGTTACCAAACTTAACAATACAGAAAAATAAGAAATAAACAACAAATTAATACACAGTTGCAATACTAAAAAAATAGTTAAACTAACACTAAACTATAACATAAAGAATCACTAAATATTATTAAACAGTAAATGACAAATAGAAACATCACAATCTATACCTATCTAAGCCTAAGTTAGATGTTTATAAATCATTCCAATAAACAGAACACCTTCACAAAGACAAGACAACATAGCACAGTGAATATGCGAATCTGAAACAGTTAATATTAAAATCAATAGTCTGCTGTTTTTCACATATTGCTCTTCTCTCAACATTTTGTCACTGTCTTGAATATATATCTCATATTTTTGCATTATATATCCTTCTGGTATTTAAATTAACTTCATCCTCCATTGAAAAAAAATCTAAATATTATTTTTATTTGTAGAAAAGTCGATTCAATCCGATGACATCACAGAAAAAAAAACCAAGTAATTCTAGCTAACATGTCTGCTTACTGCATGGAAATACTTTTCTTTTCAAGAAAATATGAAAACCTCTCTATTTGTTTCAACTTGTTTGCTTCTGGCTACATTTTGGATTCCTGAAGTTTCTATATTTATTACCTTTCCTTTTATATTCTTCTATATAATCCAAATATAACTTTGGAAATAGTGTATTCTATGATTGCATCTTACATTTGCAATTCTATAGTATGTATCATTTTAGCTTTATTTCCAGTAGGCATTCCTGAAAATGATACTATTTTAAGCATGACATACATATTATTAACAAATGATTAATGACATAATAATGAATCATATTACTATTGTCTCATGTGATATATTTCAAATTAAAGACAGCTGGACTGAAGTATTTCCAGTATGTGATTTATATCCTCCCCATGAGCCAATTCTCCTGTTTCCAAGAGTCACTCTTCCCAGTCTGACCTTGTATTTCCTGTTGTCCTGAGTCTCCCCTCCCCAAAACTCAAGCTAGTTTCATTCCAGCTGGAATACCTTACCCGGCATTGCTGATTGAGATTCCAGATGCGGCTACATTGCTGCACCTGCCTGCACCACTGCCTGCTAGCTGTATTAATGTTTCTGACTCCACTGTCTGCCTGCAGCTCCTGAGCCTCCTAGAGCCTCTATCACCTTGTCCTGGGTTCCTTCCTCTCCTGTCATGGCAAGTCACAATCATGTCAACATGTCCTGCCATGTGTCAATGCAGTCTGCTGTGCACCTGTTGGCCTCCCTGTTGTTTCATCATTGTAACATACTACTACATGTATCCTTTTACCACATGATAGTATAACTTTTGTTGTTAACTTCTTCCCTCATGGTAGGCCCTCCTATCTCTGCTGGGAATGAGAACCATTACCTGCTATCCTAGAGCATACTCAGAGCCTAGCACTCCCTGTCTCTGAGTCTTTTTTTCCTCCTTCTTCTGCTTGCTAGGTTCTTCTGGGAGTTCTTGGATTCCTGTCCCATGAGTCCTGGTGCCTGTTCTAATGTACAGGACATACGCTTCCCATGGTCCCCTCCTCCTCACCCTAGTCTCATCCTCCCACCAATGGTGACTTCCCCTGGGTCCCACAGAACCTCTATGTAAAAGCAAAAATCAATGGGGAACCCTGGGATTCCTAAATCATCTAAACAACAGATGGAACAAAAACCTTGTCCTCTTATCCAAGTCTGCCTCTGTCTCTAGTCTGCATTAGTATCTTAAAAGTGTCAACCCTCTTCTTCTGGTCTAGTCATTAGTCTGGGTCTGGTGGTAGGGGGTCCTTTCTTCCTCTGCACCCCCAAAAGTCAGACCAAAAAGTCAGTATGCTATGAAGGATGTAATCTGCACCTATCTTTTTTTGTACCTTTCCAGAAAGCATTTCTGCAAAAGCATTTGCCACAGTTTTTTTTTCTTTTGCAAAAAGAAAAACCCAGGAAAGAGCCTGTACCTATAGGAATCCTACACATACTGCTACTAGGAAATAGACACCCTGTGGCCCTTGGATAATCTATCCCCCAAAATATCCATAGATACAGGGGCCCTCAGAAATGGCCAACCAATCACAGGCAAAGTTTTCAGCTTTGTCTATGTTTGGCACTCAAGTATCCTTGGCAGTATCCTTGTATCAGGTCAGTATCCATCCTCCATATCTAGTTCTCTCTTCAAAATCTCTCTTAGTTATATCTATTGCATAATTATACTCTTTATATACTATGCATGTAGGCTAGAAGCAGAAGACACAGAGTTGTGCTACTAGACTACATACTGAGTCTTTTTTCACTGTTCTACCCCTCCCTCAGGGGTCCCCTCTCCTGTCCCCCTTCTCCCCTCATACAGATCCCTCCCCTTCCCTGATCCCAGTGATGCCTTGACTCAATCAGGTGCCTTACCTCCTTACTAGTACCTCAGAGGCCTGCCTGGTCTTGAGAGCTGAGCCTGTAACCTCCTTCCTCTCTCTTAAAGTCTGGTATTCTCTGACAGTGTCTGTAAGTCTCTGACAGTGGTGCCTCACTTTCAGCCTTTTACTTAACTCTCCTGCTTGCAGTCACTCTGCTCAAGGGAAACATCAGTACATCAGTACACCAGTGGCCTTGGCTCACTGCTACCTCCTTTCTACAAATCTCCTCCCAACTAAATAACCATCTCAACCATCTCACCAGTCCTGGCTGCAAGTGTGGTCTCTCTACTCCCCTGCAGCTCTCAGAGACCTCCATCCTCCTCCTCTGTATGCACACATGGTAGTGCTGCATGCACACATCAACCTATCAATCAATCTGCAGGCATATCATCAAACACAGCTCATCATCATCACACCTTTGCCTCCTTCCTCACTTTCCACTCTCCTAGTCAAGATGAACCCTAGAATGGGGTGGGGTCCCTTCTAAAGCTCTGAAAGGAGTGAGTAGAGTAGACAAGCTGTCCTGTCACCATTGCTCACAAGGGTGGTTAGGTTTAAGATGGTTAGGTCTGTAGCCATGGCTCTCTTTCCCATTCACTAAGATAGATATAATCTCTTGTGGTAGTTTGGTGGTTGTTTACCCTTGTTATCTCAAGACAACTGGCTGTTGTGTTGTTGTCATTACTACTGGCTCCTCTTTTTTTTGTTCCCCACCTTGCCTCTGTGGACATCTATATGCTACATGGCCCCACTGGTTGCATTTAAAACATTTAACCCTTGGTCCTGGATGTATACCTGAACTAGTGGCTTCCTCTGCTACTGGCAGACTCTGTTGGGATAGTCTGGGCTGCCCACCTTGGGTTCCCTTAGACCAATGAGCAGCAGTGGGCATCCCTTTCCTGTGCAGTGATTCCCTGCTTGCTAAGTATAGGTCTCCCTTCTTCCCCACATCTTCTACAGTATTGCATTGCCTATCAGCTAACCAGATTCTCATGTCCTCAGGCAAAGTGCTAAGGGTTTGTTCCCTCACCAAAAGATCTGCCAGCCTTTTAAAAGTGGTTACCTGACATCCACTTACCCACCTATGAAAATACGTTCTTAGTTCATCAACATACTCACACACACTTTCATCTGCCTTGTGTCTGTGCTCACAAAACATTTTCATATAAGCTTCAGGTGTTAACTTATAACATTCTAGCAAATACATTTTGACTGTATTATAATTTATACAATCAGAATCAGACAGTTTAGAAATTGCAGTTACAGCTTTACTATGGAGTAAGGGGGTCAGGAACTGTACCCAGAGCCCTTGATCAACATTATACTGTTTACATACCCTCTCAGACATATGGATGAAACTATCAATATTATCCCCCTCTGTAAATTGTGGATGAAATTTACTGACCATTGTTGCTTCTGGGGTTTGGTTACTCCTTTCCTCATTACCTCCATGACTCTGGTGAAGAGACAGCATCTCCTTTTCCTGTGGCCTCTCCCTCTCATTCTCCTCAGCCTCCAGATGTCTCAGTCTCTCTACTGCTTCTATTTCCAAACACTTGGCTTCCAACTCAAGTCTCTTTAACTCCAGACAGATTTTTAATTCCTCTGTGGAAAAGTCGAGCTGCACATTTTCTGAGAGTTATACATCTCCATGGCCAGTCTGATTGCCCTCCTGGTTGCTATTCTGTGATGCAGCTGTGACTAAAGCTGCAATCATGTCTGCTTTAGACAGGTTGGCATGCACCAGTCCTTTAGCCTGGCACATCTCAGCCAACTGGGTGTTTGACAGCTTGCCATACTCCTCTGCTGACATGCTTGCCTCTTCTCCCCGACTAACTAAGCTAACAAAAAAAATTGTGATATGAACTCTGAATGTTTACTGCATGGCTGATTGAGACTGCAAACACCTTCAGTGACCACTGTACACAGACTACAGGAATTCAGTATCTATACCACTACAAGCCAATTAGCATGTGATGTGGCTAACTCACTACTGCTAACCAATTTGAGAATTGATTTATATACAAATACACAGACACTCCTGGGGAAGGCTGGCACAGGTTTACTAGCTAGTCTCCCTTCTGCCCAGACTATAAGGTAGTTATCACTGCCACCAATCACTTCTTATCACCAACTCTAAGGCCCTTACAAAGGGTGCCCAATCCTACTGAGTAATGTTACTATTATCCAAATGGTAAGTGTGACCAAGAGCAAGGCTATTGCAGTGGCCTATACAGTGTTACCAAATACATATGTAATTACTCTAAGAGTTTACTTATCTCTAAATAAAACAACCACAATTAAAAGGTTTAAATATATTTAATAATAAATAATAAAGGAACAAGACAATACTCAAACAACACAGTAACTACAGAGTTCAGAATCACAGGAAATATTTTAAAACAACATTGCAGGACAGTATCAAATAAATACAGAAAACATCAAACTAACCTTTACTATATTCCAGTGTATATCTAAAAGAAATTACTCTACCCTAAACATACTTACAGAGCAAGGCAGATGCAGATGAGAAGTGCTGAATAGATGTTTCTAGGTCCAAGAAAAAATACAAAATGCACAGTCTCCTTCTCTGACAGAGTTCTTAAATTTATACAACATATTATTGCTGGGTTAGCCTGGATGACATCACTCTTTGTCACCTGCCTTCAGTTCCCAGGCTAACAGAAACATTTCTCTGTGAAAAATATATATCTCTCTGATATTTGCTCAGAACTGGAAGTCGTAAAACAATTAAACACTTTTACATTTGAAACCTAGTAATTATTTCTGTTTCAAGGTCATATGAAAACGTCTAGTGCTAGACATTGTGTCTGCTTACTGCATGGAAACTGAGATACAATCCCAAAACACTTTACCTTTCAACTTATTTTCTTGATGTTTTGCAAGTTAACTCTGTACGTTCCAGCTTCTACTATTTAAACATACATTTATACAGATATATACCCCCGGATTCACAAATCCTCAGTGTAAGACTTAATAAGTCTTACTCGGAGGTTGTAGTTGAATGGTATGACGTCAGCGTGCCATGAATATTCATGAGGGCACGCTGACTCAACCATAACTCTTACATGGACTGAGTATGAAAGCAGGGGGTGTGTCCGACTGCCGAGCAGTCTAAATGTCCACACCCCTGCAAGTGTAGTAAAAGCAACATGTCAACACACAAGAGCGAGTTCGCTCAAATGTACTTGCACCCAATATCACACTCCCTGACACTGTAAACCCCCATCACAGTTATAAAAAGTAAAATATTTATTTATTTATTTTTAAATCCACGATATAGCTGCCCGTATTTGTACGTGTGTGAGCGGGTGTGCCCATTGCTTAGCTACAGTTAGCAATTCCGACATGGAAGAGCATAAAAACGAATGTTTATGCAAATCACACTAAATTGCAATGGCGTAATGGTAGAGCGTATGCACAAAGAGGAGGCATTCACAGTTCGAGTCCTACCACTCCCCTTCTTATTTATGTTTTAAATCAGTATTTGAAATAATACCAGACATATATGATTAAAATTTTATTAAAAGCAGTGGAATGGCCAATGTATCAGTGAACAAAATATATATTTTTAAAGGATCCAGATATATAATAGCCTGCTGTTAAGCAGCACTTTACCCAGCTAAACAGAGGTGCCCATAGTTTAATAGTGCTTTACCCAGCTAAGCAGAGTTGCCCATAGTTTAATAGCGCTTAACCCAGTGCAATTGAGTTGCTCAAAGTTTAAAAGCGCTTTACCCAGCGCAATAGAGTTGCCCAAAGTTTAAAAGCACTTTACCCAGTGCAATAGAATTGCCCAAAGTTTAAAAGTGCTTTACTCTGCGCAATGTGTTTGTGCGGACGTGCGCGCCGCGCCAACCAGGGCACCGGGGATCAACGTAGAGCTAGGTTGCTTAAATGCAGCCACACCCCCTAGCCTGTCTAGACAGTATTAAAATAAAAGAGTGACAAGGTTCGAACCCAGGACCCTGTGCATCATAACCAAAGCACAGAACCACTAAGCCATGACAGCTTAGATGAAACAGCCACTATTAGCGTACATATACTTAGAAATGGTAGATTAACCATTACTAAGCGGGTCTGCAGTCAGCTTAGAATTCTCAAAAACGGCCAATCACAAAAACGTGCGGGAAATGAGACATATTTAAGCCCCATAGGTGGGAATACTCTCCATAACTGATTGTGGTACCCATTTGCAGTCAGGATGGCAGGCGTCAGAGAGGGTAATCACTTTAGAGTGCAAAGGTGGGGCATTGAGGAGTCCAAATATATGGGTTGGCTCCTAGTCCACCAACATGAAGGCCGACTCATACAGGGCCAGGTTCAATGGGGAGCATACAAGGCAGAGGCATGAAACCAGTTGGCACATGATCTTACCAGTGCCACAGGCATTCCCAGGACTGGTGAGCAGGTCCGTCACCACCATGCGGACCTGAAGCGACGAAAGGAGGACCAACTGAACTGATGGATCCAGGAGGCCCGTCATATGTCCAATGCCCCACTACTGAGTAAGTATCCATAATTAAGTATGTAAGAAATGCTATCCTAGCCTATAGTATGGATAGGTATGTTCCAATATCCCTTCATTTATATTACAGTTGCAGGTGTTTGTTCCGCAAATCGGAAAGCCTATGCTGATAGGCTGGTAAGGCTGCGCCACCAGGCAGGTTAGTAATTATTCAGCTGGTATTATTATAGAATATAACTGAGACAGCCTGTAAAAGAGTTCAGTGTTGTAACCCAGTAATAAAGGTCAAATAAGCCTAGAATAAAGCTTCTGCTAGTATTCTAAGATCAGATAAGTGATGCAGCCTGAAAAAGAGTATTGTAATCCATTAATAAAGAGTAAACAAGTCTCAAATAGAGTTTCCACCTGCATTGTAATATCAGATAACTGCTTCACCCTGAAAATAAGTGTTCTAATCCATCAATAAAGGACAGACAAGTCTTGAATACATCCTTGTATATACTGTCATATGAAATAAGTGAGTCAGCTGGAAAGGATTGTTGTAACCCAGTAATAAATGTTAATAAAGCCTGGAATTAAGTACCATCCTGAAATGTAAATATAAAATAAGTGAGAGAGTGTGAGAAAGAGTTTGAAGCTACCAATAAAGGTGTAAGAAGTCTGGAATAAAGGTATACTGCATGCACTACATAATGAAATGAATGAGACAGCCACAACCAAAGAGTGAAATGTTTTTAATAAAGTACAATACCTGGACTGTGTCCATCCCACATTTGGATATGTTGTTGTACCCTTGCATTATGGAGATAGTATGGTTGTATGAAATGCTGAACATCCACAGTTGTCTAGGCCCATATAAACTGGCTGATGGGAATGCCAGTATCTCAGAAGAATATTTATAGTCCTCAACTGTTTCATGTATAGTATGTACATGTTAATCCGGTACATGAGCAGCTTGTGCTTGTGATCCCACAAATGTCAGTGTGTTGCTAGAACTGTACATAACTGTTCAAATGTAGCAGGATACTTTACCTGAACACAGCCAGATATGAACATATATGAATACAAATGGAATGTATATTAATGTAGCAGTAACATCTCCATCACCAACATTTCTAAGGTTACATACAGGGAACTGTACTAATACATGTAGGGGATATATATCTGCTTCTAGTAGGAATGTACAGTATACGTATAGGTATTTTAAGTTGTTAATGTAATATTTTACCACCCTACGTTATGTTCACAAATGATGCCATTCCACACCAAACTGGGTATGTGTATTCACAATTAATTCCTATGGATATTTGTCCTGTTGGTTTATACATATCTGCATGTACGTTGATGCATGTGCCCTGTTCACATATCCAAACCTGATGGCCTGTTGCCAGCAATCAACCCTGCATGCTGTTGGAAGTTCCACTGTTGTTCTAAATATGCATGTGTTATGCTTGCTGTTCAACGTTTGGAATTCATGTGTGTTTGGTTAATGGGAATACTAATGCATGCTGTTACAACTAATTTGGAATGGTGTTGTTTGTTACTAACCCAAAATGCCATTAAATACTGCTAAACATAGGACAACTGGGAAGGCGGTTCCCAGTGGACCCACCTCTCCCACTTCAGCTGGCGATTGCACCTGGCACCAGTGCCCAGCCCAGGACCTCCTCCTCCGGTGGCCCTGTGCCACCTTCAGGTCGAAGTGCTGCAGGGGATGGGGCTCAACCCCCCCTCTGCAAGCATGGCCAGAGGAGAGCCTCCAATCACCCTCCAAAGGGTCCGGTCTGTAGTGTGTAGTGAGATCAGGCATTCTGTGACTGATCCCCTACGCTAGCTTGAGGCGAGAGTGGCGCAACTCACGGGTGTGCCTGCCCCTCCTATCCAGCCCACAGCACAGCCCCGGCCTGGGCTGTGAAGGCGCAGTGGTAACTGCCCATGGGTGGGGATCTCAGTTCCACTGTTGCCATCTGTGGGCTTATGGGCTTGCGATATCCAAACATCCGTCCCCGTCAATTGTGTGTACCCACCATATGTGTCATACTCCACCCCTGTATGCGTCTTCTTTGTCTTGTCTGTTAACCTCCCCAACCCACCTCCCCCAATATTCCTACTTCCTTTACCTTACATTCCACTCTTACCTGAAAAAAAAAAGAAAAAGGGCAATCTGTACCCGCAAAAAAATTACGCCCCATACATAGCTGCCCATTTCGCACACATGTCTGCTGGACATGTAAACTGATAATTATAATTGGCTGTACAACATACTTTGTTGTCCTCACTCCTCTCTCAGGGGTGGAAGGTTTCAAATCTCACTCTAAATTTCTAACATATACACAGCTGTTGCTGGTAAAGAATTGGGCAGCTATGGGCCTTCCCTACATCCTTCCTGCACATTCCGAGCTTGTTTTCCTACTGTCCTACCCTCTTTGTGCCCCCTTTTTCACCACTTTCCTATTTCCCCATCTTCTTTTCTTTAAAAGAAATTAGCTTGGGTGTTAGCGGGAGTAAGCACTTTTAAGCAGTAGTCAGCGGGTGTGCGCTTGTGAGCGCTTAGCTAAGCATAGATAAGCATAGCTAAGCGTTGCGCAAACTCGCACAAACCTGCTTACAACTGCTTAAAAGTGCCTTAGTCACTCTGTATGACAAGACCTGTAGTCTGCTCATCAGCAAAATAAAATACCCCTGTCAGTCTCGAACCCCGGACCTTGGACACACTAGACTGCATGAATTACCACTGAGCCACAGCAGATATACAATAGCTTGGTGCTGTAATAAATATATCATGCATTACTATGAGGGAATGTAAAGAGAAATAGGAATGTCATAACACAAATCTTGTTCTGTGGGTCTTTACCAGCAGGTTATGTGGAATGGTATGATATGACCATTTTGATTTGATATAAGGATTTAAGCAGTGCTTTACCTAGCTAAATACAGTTGCCCAGAGTGTAGCAGCAGTTTACCCAGCTAAATAAAGTTGCCCAGAGTTTGGCAGTGCTTTACGTGAGTGCGTGAGTGTGAGCTTAGCTAAGCATCGCTAAGCATCTCGCAAACCCGCACAAACCCGCTTACAACTGCTTAAAAGTGCCTTAGTCACTCTGTATGACAAGGCCCTTGTACTGCTCAGCAGCAAAATAAAATATCCTTGCCAGTCTCAAACCTTGGACTCACCAGTCTGCATGACATACCACTAAGCCACAGCAGATATACAATAACTTGGTGCTGCAAGAAATATAACATGCATTAAAAGGAGTAAATGTAAAGGGAAAATAGGGAAGCCAGAGCAATACATTTCAAGACAGAAATGTAACATGCATTAAAAGGAGTGAATGTAAAGGGAAAATAGGAAAGCCAGAGCAATACATTTCAAGACAGAAATATAACATGCATTACAAGGAGTGAATGTAAAGGGAAAATAGGAAAGCCAGAGCAATACATTTCAAGACAGAAATATGACATGCATTACAAGGAGTGAATGTAAAGGGAAAATAGGAAAGCCAGGGCAATACATTTCAAGACAGACATATAACATGCATTACAAGGAGTGAATGTAAAGGGAAAATAGGAAAGCCAGAGCAATACATTGCAATAGCCACTGTTGTATGCTAGTTAATTCCCTAATTCCA